>NC_056729.1:993533347-993540847 GCF_019279795.1 Protopterus annectens
ATGCCTGGTAAGAGCCGTTTTAGGTGCTCTCTTACACGCACAATCTGGCTGTTCCTGGATCGCAATGGCTGCATGGAGTCTTACACTACTCTTAGACTCTGTGCAAGCCATCGTGAATCCTGCCCAAAGAGTTATACAGCATTTAGTACTATTTCCACAAATTTATTCTTCTGTTTCGTACAGTTGTGGTAAAATAAATGCCTCTGTCTTTAGTAACAAGTAAGGTGCATGCATGCAATAACAAGTTATTAATTGTCAAATAAATGTAAAATTTGCAACAAAAGATAAGTAATACAACTGCATATTGCAGGTAATGTGCCACATGTAAAGCAGATGCACTAATGCCTTTTGCTGAGTGTATCTTTAGGAATGTTGACTGATATGTTGCTTGTTACGGTGGAATTGCATATTTAGGGCAAAGCTTATAACAGCTGTGCTAAAAGTTCAAACTTTTTGTGGTAAGAACATTCTGTTTTTAAAATCAGTCTGATGTTCCCCATGACCAAATATCTCATCAAGACATATATTTTGGGAAAATGGCATGCACTGCTATTTTTATGAGATAATCACCATGAGGATTTAGTATAGATTCTTTCTAACAAACAAATTAAAACAAATAGTGCAAAACACTAGCTGCCTGTGGGTACTTCATTCCAACCAATTAAAATATATATTTTAAACACATTTAAAATGTTAATACCACCAGGTATGAGTACATGGTTTATCTTACTAGGATTTTTTTTTAAGATTGAAGAAATAGAAGTGGAATTTTGAATGAAGCCGAACATTTAGTTGGTGTCAGTAAAACAAAAATATATGTTAAAGGAAAAAAATGCTGCAACTAATAATGTCTGCTTTGCAGTTATACTATACTTCCTTAAGAGGCAGTGGGGAGCTATTCCACTCAGAATAATCTCAAAGTTTTAACAACTGTCAATGACTCTTCTTTACTTCATGTCATGAGCTGAAATACTACCAAGGTACATTTCATCATGAAATGGGTCTTCAGCCAGGCTGGAAGAATAATTTTGGGTACATATACCTGAGTGCTACCATGTATAAAATGAGAATCTGAAGGTTTTCCATCATAATATAAGCTAGGATTTGTTTTTCAGCATGTGCTTGTCTGCATCTTGGAAGTATGTGAGCAAATTTGTACGGTGTCAGAACTAATGCCAGTTGTATGTTTCTGTTCTGCTCACAGCATAGACTACTCTGTTAGTTGATATATACTCCAGGTACTCAACATTCATGCCACCTAATTCTGCCAACTCCTCATGAGCAGAAAACTGTCCATCAGCCGTTCATTCTGTTGTCCCTCTACTGATCCGCCATTATTAAGGCCTGCCAGTCAAATGCTTATCACTGGTGGCAAAGTAAGTGGCTGTCCTTCCTTCTGGCACACCACTGATATCTTTCTAAAATGTGTCACAGTCTAAAATGCTTTACAGCAGCTGAATGGCATGTTAGTCAATATAAATGAAAAAACAGTGCCTGCAAACGTTCGAAATCCGTCCCAGCAGTTTATTAAACCATTCAAGTTCACAAATCAAAATCAAACACAAATTCTGTTGTTAACGCTATTTTTAAAAACTAGAATCAACCTGCGTTTTCGTCCTTACATATAGGACTTCATCAGACAATACTTTAATTAATTAATACATTTATATACTAATCTGCTTATGTAAATTGTCCATTCACCTTGCTTAATTATTTAAAACCTCCTATCACATTGGAAAATCTCATGAATATTAATGCCATTCAGGGAATTACATAAAAGCAACTATTATATGAAATGTTTGCTCACTTTTACACAAATCAAATACTAAGTTAAAACATATTCATAAAAAATGTTATAAACATACAATAATTAATTCATCCATCCTTTAATAAATAATCATATAAATATTTATTTAAATATAAATTTAAAAACATGTGTATATATAAAAACAAGTTAGTCAATATATTGAAACCTGCTGAAGTAAATTACTATTTTATTCATTAAGAGGCAGGGTTCACAGTCATAGGCAACTGTCTTATTTTTTAAATACATTTTGTTTTATCACTTTATCCATAAATGGTTAAGAGGTTCAGCTACTAGTTTTGATTTGGGTTTCTTCCTAATGTTTCTTTTTTTTCATTCTGGAAAGTGAGTACTACTCTGAAACATCCAAACTTAGTTCCCGTTTCCTTCTTTATGCATGTACTTCCATGCAGTTTTCTGTTACATGCAAAAGTAAAGTCTTCTTTGGTGCCCTAATAGCTCGCAGATGTACTTATTTTGTAGAGGATGTTGTCATATGTATATTGTGCATTGCCTTAATATCTCTCACAGGTACACATTTAGTAGAAGATTTTGTTATATGTATGCAATTAATTATTTATATTAGGCAAGCAGGTTGCACTCAAAGACCCTTTGCAAACATAACTTGCTAGAGTGTAATAGAAAGAAGTAAGAAATAATGATGTTCCATACAAAAAAAAAAAATCACATAAATTTACCCATCCTGTGGAGAAGGAATGATGCTTATCACCTGGCATAAACTACAGCTCCGTTAACAGTGCCCCACTGGAGAGTGGAAGGTCATTGGGCAGTAGATTAAGGTACATCGACACTGTTTATTACTGTACATGTATCCATTTGAAAATGCCAGCTTTGTTGTCTTCTTTGAATTGCATTGTCCAGAGCTGCTCCTGAAAAGTACCCACTGAGGTCAATGTTCTATCCTAGATAACTGATGAAAATAAATGAAAAATAAATAAATAAAACTGACTATATTTCAGAGGACAAATAAAGTGATTTGGCTTTAACAGGGATTTGAGGACTGTGCAATGTTTTAGCTCCAGAGTACTGTAGATCATCAGAGAGGAAGTATTCCCATTGTATAGGGGCTCGAAAACAGCTGGGTGTAGGGGTGCAGCCACTTCCCCACATCAAGGGATATAACGGGGCTTGTTCACCTCAAAAACTTTCTCTAATGCATTAAAAGAAGTTTCACACTTTGTTGTTATAACTGTACTAGCCCACTTAATATTTTAGAGTTTTGGGACTCACATTACATAATTTGGAAATTCCAGTAGGGCATTAATGAAGAAGGGGCTAGGACGTCTCTTTGTGTAAATGATAAGATATTATTTTTCACATAGATGTACAGTGATGTTCCTGCCTGGGGAATGTACTACACACACACACACACACACACACACACACACATATATATATATATATATATATATATATATATATATATATATATATATATATATATATATATATACTAGTGCCTTCCATTTTGTTAAACTATATAAACTAATCATATTCTAACAACATTCATTTTTTTATGTAGTTCTTGCTTTGTTAACCCAGCTAGCATCTGTTCCAAATTCACTCTTAAAACTTGCCAACTTGCACAAAGACAAAACAAATATTCACAGATTCACAGTATTCCCTCACTGCACCTTCTATAATCTGAATTACATTAGAAAATATGTTCCTCTGGCTTTATGGCATATATACTTCATCATGGAGACACAGGCACACAAATACCCTTGAAGTCCATACTTCTGTTAGATCTTCCTCCAAGAGGTTCATTTCCTGTCACCATTCACCATGTACAATACTCTCTTAATTATAAATAATGATCATTTTATTCTAAGTGTGCACCCTTTAATACCACTATCTGTGGTTCTAGCTTCCTCAGATATGTAAATACAATATTCTTTTCTTATTTAGATTAATTAAATCATTAACATTCCATGTCATCAATTTTCCATCAAGTACTTCCTCCTTGTTGCTCTCTTATTTGGCACAGTCTGTATTTGTTCAGGTCCTTTAACATATGATTTCTAGCCCAAATATAAATAAATAAAAACTTGTAAAACAAACTATATCCAAGGTAACAAACCAAGATAGACATACATACTTTGACTATAGTGATATCTTGGGACCACTTCAACCATTGCTCACTTTTTCTGTAATGTTTTCAAAGTTTAAATTCTAATATACTAAATCTTTAACTTTGCAGTTTGTTGTAAGTTACATTTGCTAATTATAGTTCATCGACCCTTAAATCCATCATAAATTTAGACTCTAATTGGCCTGCGTCATTGGTGATAAACAAGCTCCTTCTTCCTTTTACCTATGCATTCCATTGAGGCTAGCTTTATCTCTCCACTCATTTTTGTAAGTACTTATAAGCTTTCCACCAGGGTTCAGGCACCTAGGCAGCGAGACATTTCCCCTGTGGTACATTTGACTGGGGACAAATGGCTGAAATTACATTCAGCTGCAGAGAAATATGTCTGTTTGCAAATTCCCTGTGGGCAAAGAGAAGAAGGTGTTGCCATACTTATAACTTCAATAACCAAATGCACAGGGGGAAAACAATGTCCATGGTCCCCAAGGGAACATGAGACAGCAGGCAATATGTCAGGCATAAGCAGCAGACTGGCCAGAGGACATGTCAGTGGCAGTAAAAATGCAGTGCACAATGGGCAATGCCTTTATAATCAATGTGTGTGGACCATTACCCTCTTCACAGTGTCTAGGGAACATTACCTAAAATGCATACTGGAGCATAAATGTGACTACAGAACCAGGCAGGATTTTCTGCATGCTGTAGCACACTTCTACATGACATAGTCACACAAGTATGTACTGTACACTAAGCACAACAATCATTACTTCTTCTGCCTCCATGCATTTGGTTATTAAAGCTGTGGGCATGGCAGTATGTGCTTCTCTTTGCCCACAGGGAATTTACAAACAGCCATATTTCTCTGCAGCTGAATGTCACTTCAGCCATGTGTCCCCAGCCAAAATGTACCACAGAGAAATGTCTCGCTGCCTAGGCACGTGAACCCTTTCCACCACTCAAATTAGACAAAAATACTTTAATTCAAAATTATTAACCATCAGACAATATAATTCAATTTTCATTAAACCACATTTTAATGATGGAAGAATGCAATCAGTTTAATTAGTTACAGCAATTTGCTTACAATTTATTTAACCAATATTCTTGATCAAATTACTTGTTACCATATCATCTCCTAGCACTGTTGTCCAAAATTATTTTAATTTATTCTGTGCTGATACCTGGATTCAGTTCACTGCTTCAGACTATTCCTCGTAGCAGACTGGCTTCACAGTTCATTCTGTTGTCTAACCCCTTTTACTCCAAACTGATTCTTACAGTTTTGTAAATGCATTTGTAATCATTTAAAAGAAACACTCAGCACAGCAAGACAGAACAAACAGACAAACTTAAAATTCTATACCCTACACTCCTTCATGGTTAGCACAAGCTGTGCCTTTTTGGGGGGATCAAATTTTAAAATGAATAGTCACGACTGAAGAAAACTCTCATTTCTTGCACATTATGTATTTTTCTTGCTGCTGTAAAAAATGGACATAATTTGGTCTTGCTATGATGATGCAACCATTTCTTGGATCACACAAATTGAATGGCAAGAATATAACTATGTCTCTGTAGTGAGAAAACTGTTATGTTAAGGAAAGTGTCACAGTTTAAGGACTGATCAGTAATACTCTGAAGAGGTAGTCAAATAACGTGTTGTATTATTTTAGAAATGTGCATGTTTAACTACTCTATATTTAGCTTTACTTTATACAATAATCAGGAGTTTCTAAAGAATTAGGTATTAGATGGTGGCAAAGGAGAAGAATAATGGGGTATAGGCATTTAGATTTTTAAAGTGGACACATGCTATCTTTTAAGAGGTGGACAAATAGATGAGCAACAGAAATGGGGTCCTAGATGGTTTGTTTGCTAAGTTCAAAATATGCCTAGGGTCCATTAAGACAACACCCATTCAGGTGACTAGGTTGATTCCAAAGCCCATTGGATTATAAGACTTTTTTTGCTGCGAGTTTCTGTTTTGTTAAGCTACATGTACTTCTGCAGCAATGTGACTCTCTTAAGCCCAAACACTCTTCAATGTTATGGAGACTCTGAACAAGCTTACCTAGATGTTCAGTTCCTCTAGACCATGGGTTACCTGCCCTTGCATATCAGGGAGAACATTTTTCTGCAAAAGGAGACTAGATTCAAAGATCATTAATGATACATGAAGAGGTGTTGAATGGACTGGATAAGGCCCTGGCCCCTTTATTTTCTGATGTTACTGGTAAAAGTCACTATGTGCAGTGAAACATAGTCTAAGAGCATCTCCACCCAAGGTTCTATAAAATGAAAGTTTCAGAATTAGAGTATAGGTATGTCCGTGTTAAAGTTTACAGATTAGATTTAGAGTAAGGGTTATGTCAGGAGATAAATTTAGTGTTGTGGGTCAGTATATTTGTCTGTGGTATGTCTGAATTGTCTTGAGTAGTGGTAATAGGTTCATAGGAGGTTGCTAAGCTAATGGCCCTAGGCCCTTTACAAGCTTAGCCCTGTAAAAAACCTGTGTACCCTAAATGACCATAGTGAGATGGTCGTTAACAGAATGATGTCCTTGAGAGACATAGGTGCCACCACCGGGGTGAATTTATGGTCACATCCAATTGTCAAGGTTGCACTTAAATAGGGTAATTGAGGAACTCTTCTTCACATGAAGTGGGAGCTTATTCCAGAAGAATGGCAATCTCTGGGAGATATATCTGTCTCTCCAACATGTTTTGTTAATGTCACAGGTTAGGTTGAGATCCCTGGAGTGAGTGACTCTTGTCTGATTTGATTTGTGGATGTGCAGCATTTCCATTAGGGCAGAGTAAGAGACTGCTCTGTAGGCCAGGCACAGGTCTCTTCTCAGTAGCCTGTATGATACAGAGTACAGTGACAGGGCTTTCAGTCTTTTCATGTAAGTCATATTTTGGAGGCCCTGGATTTTCTTGGTTAGAAACCTCTGCGATCTCTCCAGTTGCTGCAGGTGTCTGGTGAGATACATACAGGGAGCATTGTATTCACTGGTCAGAAAAGGTTCAATTACAGTGGAGTTATAACCTCCTTAGTCTTGGATTCAATGCCCTTATTTATGAGATGTGCAATGTAGAATACCTTCCTTGCCACTATGGACACATGCTGATTGAAGTTTAGATTGCTATCAACCTGTTCCCATGTCTCACACCACTGGGTTTAAGCTTAGAGTGGTGCTATCTATATCATAATTAGCAGGAACTACTTATTTGTTAAAGGGAATGATGAGGCATTTTTTTGCATTTAGTTTTAGTCTGTGAGCTTGGCAACAATAATTTGTCTGCATCAGCCCCTTCTGTAATATGTTTACATTGGCGGGGTACTCAATGATTGTGCCCAGTCTGCAGTCATTTGCAAACTAGTTAAGTCATAGGCCATCTACTTTTGCCTGGATCTCAGAAAAATAGATTCCAAACAGTAGAGGGCCTAGCACAGATCCTTATGTTACCCCACTGGTAAATGGTCTATTGGTAGAAGTTGACTCCCTAACTTTGACAGTGTCTTTTCTGCTAGTGAGACAGTTGGCTACCCAACTAGTGACATATGGGTTAATGCCCAGCTA
>NC_056729.1:993545847-993585847 GCF_019279795.1 Protopterus annectens
GAAGATTTAAACAGGTATTCAAATGAGATGATAAAGCTGCAAAAATCAGAGATCAAATTGATAAAAAGGCTGGCTGAATATGAGACTGCTCAGGAAGAGATGTTTTAAAAATAATAGAATTAGAAGATAGAGCATATAGAGAAACCTGAGATTTTCAGCTATAACACAGAAGTTGGAAGGAACAGACTGCATTAATTTTATGAAAGCACAAATAAGCTACTGGACTGGTATTCCACAGCAGAAGTGTTTATGGACAATTACTACTCATTGCACACCAGGAAGAAGAGGAGCAAATTTGTTCCACTAGTCAGGGAATGTTGAAATACAAGTGTGAGATTCAAACTGTTGTATCCAGCTGTCTTTAAGATATTCTTACCTGTAGGGACAAAATCATTTTTTAATGAAGTGCATGCTAAGGAGGAAATACAAAAGTTTGTCCAACAAAAAGTGAGCTGTGAAACAAAAGGTGATTCTGCTTCATGTTCTTCTGGTAATAAAGATCACAGACAGTGAGATGATACCTGTGAAACCTTTTCCAATATTTCAATAGAAAATTCTGGAGACAGGGAAGAGAGCACAAGAGTTGACTGGAAGAAGTGAGAGTACATTAGAAATTAAGCAGAGACAAGACAGGATTTGGGTGATGGAGAAGAACAGTAATAAAACCAATAACTTAATGTGGGATTACAATGCAATAATTATACTTGTGAAATATGACAGAACAAGAAAATCTGGAAATATTGGACCTTTTCAAATTTTGTTGGATTTGTGGGGGACTCTAAAGTATATGCTCTACTTCATGTCATTAATGTTTGGAAAGATGCTTAGGGGAGGGGAAGACCAGTGAGAAAGCTAACTGTAAGTAAATCAAACATCTATTTTTAATAGTACTGTATTTGTGTTTTATTGCTTTCTTTTCATGCTATTTTAAGTTTAATGAGGATTGTAAATAGGTGGTGTTTTTTTTTTCCCTCCTCTTCTCTCTTTCTTCTTTTACAGTTTTGAGAAACACGGGCAGTGCAATGTTTAAAAACAAAAATTGCCTGGTTAAAAAGGCATGGCACAGTTAAAATTAATGTGCTTTTTCTCATTCTTGCATGGGGAAATGACTGAATTAAGAACCTTAGAGTGATTACTGTTAAGAGAAAGCAAGTAAATGAAAAATAACATTGAATATTATGAGGCATTTTTCTAGCAAATGCATATATACTCTGTGGCAATTCTGCAGCTGGTCTTCATGTTTCCATGGATACAGTCTGATAAAGAGAAACTGTCTGTCTGTTTCTCATGTTTCCATGGAAAAAACTGATAAAGAGAAACTAAACACAGTCGATTGGAAGGAGATTGGCTGAGGGAAAAGAAAAAAAAAAAAGAAAAGAAAAGAGAAACTGGTTAGGAAATAATGGTCTCTGAATACAATCATGGGATTTCCTAGCAAGGAGAGCTTTAAAGATAAGACAAAAATAAATTAGACTTGAAATAAAGTTCTCTCGTTTTTTTTTTTTTTTTTTTTAAATGCAGTGGGGATGCTAATATAAACAGGCGCTTTTTCTCCCTTTTTATTTTTTTTTTCTTTGTTCAGGTTTAAAAAATGTAAGCACTGCAATGTAAAACAAAAAAGAAGGGGGGAGGCCTGGTTATGACAGTATGACAAAAGAAGAATTGATGTGCTTTTCCCATGCTTGCATACACCCTAGGTGTTATCCAGTAACAAGTTTATTACAAAGCAAGAAAATGAAAAAAAAAATTGAATATTATAACGCTTGTTTTCTGGTGAACAAGGTACCCTTAGCAGTTTTGTGTCTGGTTTGCATATCACTAGAAGACAATGTGATAAAGAGAAATGGCTTGGAGAACATGTGTACTGAAAGCATTCAAGTGTTTTCTCAGCTGGGAGAGCTATAAAGAGACACAAAATCAAATAGCACTTACTAATAGTACAGGCTGTACCATGTGTCTTAGCCTGACTAACCTTTTTTTTTTGGTTAACTCTAATCTGTCTGTGTGGCTATCATCTTAGAACTTTTGTTCATATTAGGAAGCAAAAATTTCAATTATTTGAAGATGTACATAGTTTTGTGTGTTATTATTAAGTTAGTAAAATTTAGGAGGGGTTTGAGGAGGTTGTTTGTTCTGTCTGAGGGCTTTCAAAAAAAGTTATGAGGGCTTTTGAAGGGAGATCTATGCCTGGCATAAAGGGCATTGTCAGACCCAAGTCTGATGAACCTCCTGCATATCCACAAAACAAACAGCACCATAATTACCCATTCTAAAGACTTAAACCTTGCCTGTGATATAAATAGTACCTGCTGGAGTGATAGGTATGTATCCAGGAGACTACCCCATCTGTGGAGCAGGCTCCCCATCCATGTGAATTAGAGTTTCTCCCTAACCCAATTCCAGTGCAATTTAGACAATTGGATGGGAAACCGGAAATTCATCTCTGGTTTGGAACCTATGTCTCTAATGGACACAGGTAACCTGCAAATTGTTAATCTCCCAGGCCCATGCTTGCACTTATCAAGGGTATCAGAACTTATCATATATTTGGGATACATGGCTATGCTTAAAACAGCCCTTGTGGTTGTTAGCCTAGTAAACAACTATGAACCTATGTAAGATGTGGCATAGGCTGAAATGGATATGACAAGAAACAACTGTATAAAAGACCAACCTGCTTAGCAGTATATACATATTTAATGTAAAAGTTGGAACTAGACATTTAACAAAAAAAAAAAGCAGTTATACATAAAAGGCGGTAATAACGATTATATAAGAAAATGATGCTTTATGTAATGTCTTTCAATCTGAATGGTCCTACAGATAAATATAAAAAAGAAAGAGCAATAGAGTATATTAAAAATGTAGAATGTAAATAGCTATGCTACAGAAGACCCAGAAAGAACTGAATATGTGAATTTGATAAAGAAAGGTTTTCAGGATGGTTATTCAGCAGAATATCTGGGGCAAAGGAAAAGAGGAATACTTACATTGATTGTAAGAGGAGCTCCAATAGTGATAGAAGAGGGAAAAATAATACTGGAAGATATATAGTATTAAGGGGGCTACTGGCAAGGGGGGATGAGGATTACACTGGCATGCATTTGCATTCCACCTAAAACTGATATAATGGAGCTTAAGAAAATTCTGGGAGAAATAATCAGCTTTCAGCAAGGAATATTACTTATAGGTGGAGACTAGAATTTGGTTTGTGACAGGGAAGATGTGTCTGGGAGGACTAAAGGGAAAATATAACAAAGGAGGGTAAGTTTTTGAAGAAATTTATGAAAATGTTTGGCATTGATGGTGTGAATTCAGTACTAGGAGTTACAAGTGAATTTACTTATTATTCTCCAAGATACAAATGCTGGGCTAGGTTAGATAGAATTTATATCTCACAGGAACATGTGCATTTAATTGAAGGTCTTGAAATGCACCCAATAACTATTTCAGATCATGCACCAATAATAACTAAAATAAAATTGAGAGGTAATGAAATAAAAATGAGACACTGGCACTTTCCCAATATCGGTAGAAAAGAGAGTGTTTTAAGGAATGGGTTCTGGAATTAATTCAGGAGCTACTAGAAAAGATAGAAATTTTTTCTGAAAATATAGCTGGGGAACGGCATAAAATTAAAGTGGCATTTAAAGCTAGGGTGGAAATACAGGAAAGGGAGATATGCTTAAGAAGTAATAAAATTATTTAGAGGGACTGACAAATGTTAAAGTATTGCAAAATAGGGGGAATCTTTCATAACAAGAAAAGGAGCAACTGAAGAGTGCTAAACAGAAAATAAGGAATTACCTCGATAATATGCACAAGTTTAGAATGTTTGCTGTTAATCAACTGTTTCTGATGATAATTACAGAGCACAAAAACTGTTAGAACAATGACTCAGGCAACAGAAAGTGGAAACGGATGTCACCAAGCTTAGAGAGCCCATAACAAGGAAAATAACAAAAGATCCTGTAGAAGTATTCAAATATTTCAGAAATGTTATGAAAGTTTGTATACAGCAGAGAAATATGGAAATAAAAAAATGCTACAAATGGAAATGTTTATGGAAGAATTAAATATGCCAAAGTTAGAGGTAGATGAGGCTCAATTACTAATGGTTAGGACAGGAAGAGATGAGATAAAAAAATGGCTATTTGTAACCAATCTACAGGAAAGTCCATAGGAATATATTGTATTCCTGTGGAAGTTTGGAAGCTAGAAGGGAAAAGGCTGGTAAAGATCTGGAAGGTTTTTTTAGCAGTATTTTAAGAGGAGGAGAAGTACCAGCATCCTAGAAGAAGGCGGCAGTAACAGTAATACCTAAAGAGGGTAAAGATCCATCAGATCCAGCTTCATACATGCCCATTTCAATACTAAACCATGATTATAAAATGTTTATGCCTAGAATGACTAAAAGAATGGCAAAAGTAATACCAAAATTAATAGATATGAATCAGTGTGGTTTTGTGGAGAAGAGGCAAACATTTGATAATACTAGCAAAACATTGATGATTCAGAGGGAAGCAGAATACAAGAAAAAAATGGTGTTATCAGTGGGTCTTGATGCAGAGAAAGCATTTCACAGAGTAGACTGGGACTTCATGAGCAGGGTAATGGAAGCATTCTCTTTCCATGGTACAATTATAAGGTTGATTAGATGTATATATGAGGGATTGGAGGTAAAAATTAAAGAATGTAGGGTCCTCTCTGGTAACTTCAGCTTGAGTAGAGGAACCAGCAGGATTGTCCACTCCCCCCTTTGTTGTTTGCATTATATTTAGATATAATTAGTATGGTAGCCAGGAAAAGCTGGTTCTGTTTGGAAATTATATAATTTTATACATGACAAAAACAGGAAGGGACATTATAGTGTTGTGGAACATTTTAAGACAGTTTCAGATCTTCTCAGGATACAAAATTAATGAAGCTAAAACAAAGACAATAGCGGTAAATTATGTACCCACACTCAAATTAGTCCAACAATATCCATATTTATGGGGACATGATAAAATGAAGTATTTAGGAGTATGGATTACAAATGACTCTGTTGTGGTAGCTAAAGATATGTGAGAAGAGACTTAACAGAAGCTGATACAAAAACTGAGTAACTGGAAGCTTTGTTATATGGATATGGATAATAAGATACAAGCAATTAAAATGTTTTTAGCCCCTTTAGTCTTATATACAGGTCAGGCATATTTTATCAACCAGAGGAGAAACTGTGGTTAGCAATTAAAAAAAAGAGTTGAAGGATTTTTATCTGGAAAAGGAATGCAACAAGGGTCAAGTGGGATAAGCTAATTCTTCCAATAGAAAAGGACAGACTAGGATAACCCAATTTGAGGGGGTATTTTAGAGCAATACAGTTAAGGCTCTTATACATAGCACAAGCAGAAAACTATAATTCAAAGTGGAAAGGAATGATGATGATACAGGGGGAAGCCCAAGAAATAAGGAGAGATTGGAATGTTGAATGCAGACTGTTAAGGAGAACAATAAAAATAATACAGAGTATTATATTCATAAACATAAGAGGGAGTATTCTAAGAACTAAACCAGCATGAGAATGGAGAAAAGAGATTCTGCCGATAGGGAGGACTATGGTTAGGGATAGAGATAATAAGCAAGAGGGGGCTGAAATTTATTACAGAAAACTGGCAAAGGAACCAAGGTATTGGGAGCTAATAACTAGAAAGGGAAAGGTAATAGAATGGGAAGAGGCAAATAATTTATTTGGACTGCAGGCTAGAGATTGCCTTCCCTATCAAGGACTGATATCAGAGTATAAGCAAACAGAAAGAAACAGAGGGGTCCTAAATGAAAGACCAGCACTGGTAGAGTTTTGAATAGAATCTAGAGTGGAAGCTGTCTTTAAAAAAGGAATAATTAGTAGAGCATATAATATATTGCATGATAATTATAAGAATCAATCAGAGGAGCTTAGAAAGGTTTGGGAAGAGAGACTGGATAAGCAATTCACAAAGAGACAGTGGGGGGTGCTATATGTATATCTCCCAAAGATGCAACAAAGTCTAGAATATTTAGGATCTTTGCCAGGGAGTGTTTACACTGGTATTTTTATATCCCAAGTAGACTGCAGAGCATTTTTTCTCAGGTGGATAGCAAAAGTTGGAGGTGTGACAGGAAAGAAACAGGTGGCTAGGAACATATTTTTGGGAGTATAATGAGCAGGCAGACTTTAGAGATTCCCTACAGACCACTCTGTTGAAGATGCTGAGTAAGCAAATTGGATTGACTGGAGAGATTATTTTTTGAGCTATGATACAGAATCGGAATTGCCTAGACATAGTAAAGCACTGCTGAGTCTAATTATGCCCTGGGATTCATGAAGCTTGCACCAGGTGCCGGAGTAGCGTCAGTGATCAAGCACCAAATATGGCCGCCGAGCAAGTCAGATACGAGCTGCTTCCACGTGCACTACCAGAGTACACCAGAGCTGCACAGCTCCCAGCGCATGTATGCTAATTACCCCATGTGCAGCAGTGTAGCATGCACATGAAGGTATACAGTGATTCATGAAGTGGTGCAAGTGTAGTGTAAGCATGAAGAAATGTAAACCAAAAAAAATGGTTTACATTTTGTCAAACATAAAATCGCAGCCATGAAAGCAGACTAAACTTACATATTATAATGTTAATATATGCAAATGGCTAAATATATAGCCAAGGGCATAAAAAATATGCACAACATATAAAAATTAACATTTAATGTCATGGCTACACTAACGCAAAGTAAAACCGCAGTGCATCTGTGCGCAAATGGGATCACAACGAAAATATATTTAGATGTCATAAAACTGCAATGTAACACAATTCATGATATCCCCATAATAGTCAATGGCATGCATGCTACACCACAACCATGGCGCAAGGGTTGCTAAGGGTCTGTGACAGTGTTCTGTGTGGTAACTAGGAATTAGCAGTCAATGCCATGCAAAGGAGTCAAGTAATACTGAATCGCAAATGTCCCACTGGTGTAAGGATGTACCACATGATGTAGCAGTACAGCACCAAGGAGTGGCCTGGAGGTAAACATGATATCAAGAGAGGGGTGCGCCACCATAGCTGTAAGCACATTGGATCATTGCTAATCCATGTTGCCTGTTGCCAAGCAAAGCCGCAGGCTAGGGGTGTGGAAGTAGACATAGCTTTGCTTAGCTGAGAGCACACAAGGTAACCGAAAGTTCATGTGAACGTGGATTAAAACATGCATGAAACCCGGTAAATGGCTGTGCGTGGTGCGCACCACAGCTGAAACAGGAAGGATATGGGAAGACGATAAGGAAATGTTGCAGCATGGTAATTGGAGTACAGATGAGTAATTAACACCTAGGAACTCACAGTGAGCCATAGAACAGCTAACAAGGCTGATAGCAGCTATCTGCAGAACAGGAAAGGGGAGGTGCCATACAGCCAAGAAAAGAGAACTGTCACAGCAGAACAAAGCAAACTTGCAGTAGATCAGCTACATAACACATTTCCCAACACAAGCCTGGGTTTTGAAAGTACAAAACAAGAAAGCCGACAGCTGGATGCATGCCTGACAATGGGAGGGGATTCAGGTTGAAAATTGAAGTAAAGGGCAATAGATGAATCATGGCAGCCAAGCGTAAGTCAACACCAAAGGCCTCACAATAGTAGTACCTGCTGTAAAACCAATAATTAAGATATCCTGCAGCTGGAATAGCACAAACACACCCAATTACACCAGCATCATCCATTGCACAATAGTATAAGGTGTGAAAGCCCCCCCCCCCACACACACACACACACTTGTGTATTCCCAGACTCTCTGCACCATTGGAGTATACAGATGGGGAACTTTTAATAGGTACATGTTAGGGGCCACCATAGCTTTGATTCACCAGCATGTGTTGGAGACTGACAATGGTGTGGAGGATGATGCTGACAACCATCTCAGGCACCAGAGGAGGAGAAGAGTGTTCAGACCCAGGGTAACCTACCAGGGGCTACATGATCTGGAGATAGTAGAGCATTACAGGGTGGACAGGGACATCATACAGCAACTTGTTGAGCTGTGCTGGCCATGCCTCAGAGCCAGAAGTAACAGAGGGGAACCCATCCCAGTGGACACGAAGGTATGTGTAAGATTGAGAATACTAGCCACAGGTACTTTCCAAAGGCCAGCTGGGGATATCATGGGGATCTCACAGGCATCAGCATCCAGGGTACTCCAGTAGTTCCTGGATGCCATGTTACCACATGCCAATGAGTGTATATATACTTCCCCCGAACGCAGGAGGAGTTGGCCAGCAATATGCGTCTTTTCCACCGTGTGGCTGACTACTCGGAGGTACTGGGTGCAATAGACTGCATGCACACACACATCAAGTCACCACCTGGTGAGCAGGGTAGGCGCTACATAAACTGCAAGGGATACCCATCCATCAACTGACAGGTCATGTGCAATGCCCAGGGCATTATCATGGATGTGTGTGCTGGCAGCCCTGGAAGCTATCACGACTCCCACATCTGGCATGCGTCACAGCTGTATCAGGTATTTGCCAGGGGGGACATCCCATATGGCCACCTGGTGGGGGATGCTGGCTATGCACTGGAACCATGGATGATGACTCCCATCAGAAATGCACACACAGCCATGCAAGAATGCCATAATGAGGCACACACAGAAACCAGAATCATTATAGAGCACGTGTTTGGGATGCTGAAATCACGGTTCCGTTGCTTGGACATATCTCGTGGAGCCTTGCAGTACTCTCCAGGCACGTGTGCCCACATCTTCATAGTATGTGCCACGCTACACAATATGATCCTGCGGAAACATCAGCAGCATGGACAGAATGGTGAAGGCCCACATAGCCCACCACCATTGCCAAGGGACCCATAGGCACAAAGGGAATCAGACCATGAACACCCTGTGCTAGTCCCAGTAGGCAGAAGGAGGCATGCCCAGTATGCCCATGCCTTGGCAAAGAGGGAACGTATAGCACACACACTGACAGTGTAGGCACTCATGGACTGACACCCTTCTTCACCTGCACACACACAGCAAACATGGCTGGCACACACACACGAACACCTGTAAATTGTCATGTATAGATGGTCTACTGTATGCATCCTACATAGGTAGCCCTCAACTATTGTACACACAATCGCAATTGGCACATGGTAAGTCAATACCTGAACAGTAAATTAAGCTATCAGCATGAGTCCATACTGTATGTAGAGGTTCATAGATACATCGATAGGTACATGCTCAACTGCCGAGGCCACCCATAAGCATAGGCAAAAAGTGTCTGCTGTCACCACCCCATCGATTAACTAACTGTCACTCTGTGGAGCAGAGCCAATTGCGGGATCCCTAGGGTGTATCCACTGTTCCCCACCCACTCTGCAAGGATTCCCTGGAGTGTTAGTGAGGGGTTTGTATAATGTAATCAGGGATGTAGTTCCAAATAATGGGGAGTATCCCTGACAGAAATCTTCACAGATGTTTACATGTTACATAGTATACCTTAAACATAGCTTGCATATATATAGGTAGTTCTCCACAGAATAATAAACATGTGGAACACACAACCGCTGCAATGTGCGTTAATCACCCTTGCACTACCAGTGCCTGCTCTGAGAGGTAAGATATCACTGCCAGGATTAGAACACTCAACCATGTACACAATCATCACAATAACATACCACCAAGCTACCTGAGATGTACCAATGGCAGTCATGTATACTGACAGGATAAAACAAAAAAAGGTAGGAATGTGTTGAAATAGGACAAACCGGCATGTACCCAATGAAAGGTGTATGTTATATATATATATCTATATATATATATATATATATATATATATATATATATATATATATATAGATATATATATGAAATATATATATATATATATATATATATATATATATATATATATATATATATATATATATAAATATATATATATATGTATATATAGACATCATCATATAGAGAGAGAGAGGGGGAGAGAGAGAGATATATGTCGATATATGGGGATATACATATATATGTAGATATACAGATAGGTTAACAACATCTACATAACCATGGCGGTACATATAAATGGGATACCTATCACATACCGACTGCTTTATATACCGACGCGCATAATCCCGAGGCTTAAGGTCCGAAAGAACATAGTACCGAAAAACCAGATGAGCGAGGTGTAAAATCACAATGTTAAGGGACAGTTAGTCAGTGCTTCTGGTGTTGTGGTTCAGGTAGCTTACTGTGTGTAAGTGTGTTTCTTAGGGCTGTAGTGTGTGTAAGTGTGTGTTCTGGGTGTGGGGTGTGTTCTTGGGGGACTGTAATGTGTGGGTGTGGGTTAGCTTTGTGCATCTATTTGCGCAATCTAGGAGGTAGAATATTAAAGAAGGGGGGTGTGGGGGGTGTAGACACCTACATGGGGGGGTAGGGGGGCTTGGCCACTTGTTCATACGTAGTGTAGGATGGTATGTTTGGATGTGGTGGGTAGCAGTGTGTCTGTGTGTGCATGTGTGTGTTCCATGTTTGTGTTACTTTCGTGAGTTACTGTCGCTGTCGGTAATGTGGGCTATAGGAGTCTGGGCCCGGTACTGTGTGCGTGGGAATTGTGTGGTTTCGGGATTCCGTAGATATCCCATATACAGCAGTTGAAGTGTTCATATATGTGTATAACATGGACCATAACAATCACACATTCCGCCACTGCCAACCATTATGAACAAAGGATATGGAGAGTATATGCCTATACACTATTGCAAATATGTGCTATGGACATGAGCCAGTGATAGTGTTACCACCTGTCCCAATTTGTGAGGGACAGTTCCTCTTTGAGCAGTTGTGTCCTAACCAAATATATTAAACGTGGCAAATGTTCTGGGATTTTAGGGCATAATTATGTTCCATATGTACTGTAATAGTTGCATACAATAGTTATTTCTGTAGCAAAAATACCTACATGTTACAAGAAACAGGATAAGCAACTAAACTGCTACAAGAATAAGCTTATATTTAGGCAAGAAAGGAAAATTCTGTCCCTTGTACTGACCATGGGTTTGTGTCGGCCTGTAAATTCTGATGTGTGTCCTGAAAATGTCACACTATGGCCATATGAAAAGGTGGCAACCCTAGCCAAAGAAGGTCAGTCACCAACACAACTATGATGATTGCAAATACCTATGACAGAAATACACATCTTTCATGTAGCAACACTTTATTACATTCAGATCTATTACCGAAGGGATTCAAGGACTAACATGACCTGCATGCTATACAGGAACCACATAACAGTGCCTTAATGAATCAGCCTGCAATTACCATAGTATTAGTCCACTAAAGGATAGGTGTTCAAATAGGGAAGGAACCATCACGCACATATTGATTATGCACACATTACAAAACAAAACACGTGCAACACATATCTCACCAAGCCAGTGTGCCGAACAGTCACAGCCCTTAAGACTAAACAACACACCTGATACACTTGTAATAGGTGACTCTATCGTCAGGCACACTGACGTTCTGCTCACCAGGTTGAACAAGGAGAGGGTCACGGTGAGCAACCTGTCGGGCGCTAGGATCTGCCACAAAACACAAGCACTCAGGTCACTCCAAGGCAAGTACAAATATGACTCAGTCATTGTCCATGCTGGTGTGAATAACCTGAGACGTACCTCCCTGGACTACATGAAAAGAGACATAAAGGAGCTCTCTGAGCATGTAGCCCAGGCCGGTATGACCCTGACCTTGAGTAGCATCTTATCCTCACCAAGAATGATGCCACAATATGAAGACAAGATGATCAATTTCAACAATTGGCTTAAGTACTGGTGTCATTCAAAGGGGATCCAATGCCTGTCAGCTTGGGATGATATGCTCGACAAGCCACGATGCTTCACTAGGGATGGCTTGCACCTGTCACCCCTGGGCTTTTGGATATTGGCAAAGGCTCTTGCTACCCCATAGTGCCTTTTTAGGCAAGGCTCAAAAGACAAACCCACCTCCATAGGTATCACAAGGGATAAGAAACTAAGAGTAATGCTACTCAACGCCAGAAGTCTAAACCTCAAGATGCACGACGCATCGAAACTCTCCTTAGCATGGAGAACATTGATATCTGTGCAGTAACAGAAACCTGGTTCAGGGCTCCGAGAGCACCCCAGCACTACCAGGTTATACCTCATACCATGCTTTTCGGCCCCAAAACTTGGACCGAACCACAAAAGGAGGGGGAGTATCGATATTCATCAAATATACCCACACCTCCAGGTTGGTGGCAAAGCACGAAGCATCAGAGACTATCCATGTGCAACTAACAGTGGGTAAAACTGCCTTCCAGTTTATAGCCTGCTACAGACCACCCTCCCAAACCCAGGAACCCCACTCAGCCTTCCTGAGAACACTGGAAAATATGAAGGTCTCTCCAAACAACATTATATTGGGCGACTTCAACTACCCAAACATAGACTGGGAGCATTACTCTAGCTCCAACACACTAGCCCAAAGGTTCCTAGAATTTATAAACTCAAATGCTATGGAACAACTTGTTACCACTCCCACAAGAGGGGAAAACATACTGGACCTGATCATCACCAACATGGGGACTCTATGCTCCAGACCAGAAGTGTATCCCTCACTGGTAAGATCAGACCATAAACTAATCTCACTGGATATTCACATCCCGACCCCACCCCCTGCCCAGAAAACCACAGTGAAAAACTTCTCTAAAGTAAATTTCACACTCCTCAAACCGAGGTGGAATCCTTCAAAACCCCCGGGCCTGTGGAAAATATGGCCCAGACCGCAGAATCCTTTATAAACGCATTCTATGAACACCTTCAGGAATGCATGGATCATGTGATCCCAAATAAAACCAAGACCCAATCCTCCAAAGGCAGACATCCTGTCTGGTGGACCCCAGTCATAAACAAACTATACAATAGAAGGAGGAAGCTACTAAATGATAGAGCAAAATCCCAAAAAGGGAAGGCATCACTGATCAGTATTAGCAAAAAACTACGGGCACTCATAAAATTGTCTAAGGCCAGCTTCAAGAGAAAAATTGCACAGGACACTAAGGATAATCACAAGGCTTTCTTTAGTTAAGTTAGGAAGAACCTGGGTGGTAATTCCCAGATATGCTCAGAATTAGTCCAAAATGACAAAAAATACACTGAACCCACAGACATTGCCAACATTCTAGCTGACAGGTTCAGCTCAAACTTCTCCCTCCCACCAAAGGGCAAATATCTATCCCAGCAGAGTGCTGCCCCTGACATCTCAGATGCTCAGGTAAGAGCCCTCTCCAAAACAAAAACACAGCATCAATGGGACCAGACGGTGTCCCGGCCTCGCCCTACATGAACTCCAAGAAGAGCTAAACCCAAACATAAAACTACTGTTCAATCTCAGCCTTACTACAGGATATGTGCCCAAAGAGTGGCGTACATCAACAGTGGTCCCTCTCCATAAAGGTGGTGCCTCAACGGATCCTGGAAACTATCGCCCCGTAAGCCTGACTAGCTTGGTCTGCAAAGCTATGGAAAGGATCATCATGGACCTCATAAATAAAGATATTGGGGACCTACAGACACTGGATCCTACCCAGTTCAGCTTTGTTAAGGGCAGATCCTGCCTCTTAAACCTGGTTGATTTCTTTGTAACAGTCACCAAGGCCATTGACGAGGGGAAGGTGGTCCACACAGCCTACCTGGACCTCGCAAAAGTCTTTGATACAATACCCCACTCGGGCATTATAGATAAGCTCACCAGCTTAAATATAAACCCCTATGTCACTAGATAGATTGCAAACTGGCTCAAGGACAGAACCCACATGGTTAAATTGCTGGAGCCATGTCAGACTCCAAACCAGTTACAAGTGGTGTCCCACAAGGCTCAGTCCTGGGACCTCTCTTGTTCGGTATATATTTCTCGGAGGTACAGGCCAACACGAAAGGATTGTGGCTGACCAAGTTCGCAGATGACTGCAAACTGGGCGCCATAATCGACTCTCCAGCTGACACAAGCATCCTCCAAAAGGGCCTCATAGAAACAGACAACTGGTGCCAGAGCCATGGCCTCAAGCTAAATGCCAAAAAGTGTATAGTCATCCCCTTTGGCAAAAACAAAGTGCCCACAAATTACCACATAGGTGGTAATCCATTAAGTACAGAAGAAGTAATTAGGGACCTGGGGATCCAAGTTGATAACAATCTCTCATTTGACAACCACGTAGCCAAAGTGGTTAGAAAAACATTTTATATAGCCCACCTAATCATGAAGGGATTCACATCTAGATCAGGGGAGGTCATTGTGCCTCTTTACTCATCCCTCATCAGGCCCATAATTGAGTACAATGCCCCTTTTGGGATGTACCTTACCAGACACCTGCAGCAACTGGAAAGACCCCAAAAGTACCTCACCAAGCGGATCAAAGGGCTCAAACAGATGCCATATGCTGCCCGGTTAAAGAAACTCTAGCTCTACTCAGTGGCATACCGCCTGTATAGAGGCGATCTGTGCCTGACGTATAAAGCCATGTCCAACCCGGAATTAATGGACATGCTGCACCTCAATAAATCCAAATCCCATCGAGCTACGCGCTCGAGAGACTTGAACCTCAGCACTGAAATAAGTAGGACATGCTGGAGGGACAGATTCATAACCCAGAGGCTCCCTTCACTCTGGAATAAAATCCCAGTCCAGGTTATGCAGAGTCCCTCATTGACTCTCTTCAAGAGGAATCTTGATGAGTGGATGGGAGATCATAGGTTTACCCCAAGTATCACTTCTGTGTCACTGTTAGACAGAGGCACAGTATACTAACCTCGAAAAAGGGCATAGCAAAATAAATTTAAAATGGGTGGCGAAAGCCAAACACATTCTGGCTAGGCTTATAAATGCCCTAGGGCAGATAGCCAAGTATGAACCTATGAACCTATGAACCTATATAAGCAGTTCCTACACACCTGCATCTGCTATGCACACCCACCAACATCACCCCCACACCCAAACAAATTACAATACAAACTATAATAACTTCACAAGCCATTCACTCACTGTACGAAATCTGTGGAAGCCTTAACATACCTTGTCAGAGACACACTAACATGGCCCTATTTGAAATAGCTGCTGTTATGCAATGGAACAGCTGCTGATGTGACAGGGCTTGTTTGCACTAATCCCGTTTCAGAGGGTTGTGTGTACACTGGGATGTGTTAACAATTACTGAGTAATAGCACAGTATGCTACACTCGTACACCAAATCAAGGATTTCTGGTGAGCACACTGTAAACTACATAACAGTTCATGCATAGCCATACAGCCTTGAGCTGCCCAAACATCCTTGCCGGACTTAAACATCTGCAGAATTATCAGGTACAAACAAACCTTGCATAAGTAGCAATGTTCTGAAATATAACATCTGTACTCACATGTAGAACAAAATCGTCTAGCCATTACACACAATCCACAGGAGTCATGAAGCTAATATATCTCGGTGTGCCTCCATATAGCTGTTGAAATATATCACAAACAACACATCCAGGCCGTCTTCCTCAAAAGTAAGGCAAACGGACAATGCCCAAAAGGAGTACTCAGATATACACCACTGTTGCCATGGTATCGGCTAATGGAGTAGCTGCACAGCTGATGTTCATCTAATTAACTACTTTGGAACACCAATTGGTGGTCAGGATACCACGTTACCAATATTTAACTAGAAAAGGATGGGTTATCACACATTCAAACCATCTGTATATACCAGCAGAAAGTTACAAAGAAGATTGAACACAAACACAAAAGGACTGAATCAACAGTTAATGACACCTCTGGTTACTAATAAGGTATGTAGAACAGTCATTATGTCTGTGTATTTAGTACCTTTTCTGTTGTATTTAAAGTACACGCAATCCATGTAGTGGAAACAGTTATCTTGTAGTGATGTATTGTTGAGCATAGTAACGCTTGTAGTATTTGTGTGTACTGCTGTAGGTCACAAGGCAAGCACCGCATACACCACAAGGGATGCTATATAAGGGCTTTGAACAGAAATACTCCTCACCAGCCGTTGTCAGTGGCAGGCCTGGTCCAACAAGTATCTATAACAGGGGATAGTATATATTGATATAGTGTAACAGTAGCCATATGTATGGGTGTATTACTGAGGATAATATGTTGAAGGTTTGACCACTGTGCAATTATGATCTTCACTGTAGGATATTGTGCCAATAACTGTGTAATGTACAGTATTGTAGACAGATATGTAATACAAGCTATATAGCATTACTGTTATGTTAGGCAAACATTAGTTATGTCTATTGGCATTTACAATACACAATAACAGGATACATATGTCTTTTAGTCACCCGACAGTTTATCAGCATGATAGCAAAGTAAAATGGAAGAACTAGTTAACTATCCATGCACATAAGACATGTAATATGTGCAAAGGTAGGTACTAGGCTGTCTTACCAAGGGTATTTATAAGCCTAGCTAGAGTGCGTTGGCTTTTGCCACCCCCATAGGTTGGTTCCCTGTGCCTCTGAATGGCAGAGCCATTAGTTCCCTGTGCCTTTGTCCAGCAGAGCCACTGCAGTGATCCTCAGGGTACATGTCTGACTCCCATTCACACTTCAAGGTTTCCCTTGAAGTGTGCTAGTGAGGGGCCCTGCCTGATGTACATTGGAATCATGTTCCAAAGCATGGGGAGTGTTTGGGTCAGGAATCTATCTGTCCAGCATGTACTAGTCATCGTTGTGGTCAGGTGTATATCCCTAGAGCATGTGGCTCTCATGTTTAGGTGGAGCATATCCAGCAATACTGGGTTGGACATGGACCTTGTATGTCAAGCAGTAATCACCTGTGAGTATGCGGTATGCAACCGAGTACAGCTGGAGTTTCTTACGTTGGGCTGCATAGGTCATCTATTTGAGGTCAGTAATCCTCTTGGTGTGGTACTGTTGTGGTCTTCCAAGCTGTTGCAATTGTCTTGTAAGGTATATCCGAAATGGGGTGTTGTATCCTTTAATGGGTCTAATAAGTCATGAGTAGAGAGTCGCAATGGCCTCCTTTGATCTGGATGCGAACCCATTAGAGATTAGGGGGGCCATGTAGAAGGATTTTCTAACCACCTTGTCATTATGGGTATCGAAGGAGAGATTGTTATCTACTGGGGTTCTCGGATTCCTTATTACCTTTTCTGTATGTGGGGGACTAGCACCTATGTGGTAGTCCACAGGTAATTAGTTATATCCAAAGGAGATGGCTATACACTTTTAGGCATTCAGCTTGACACCATGATATTGACACCAGGTATCCGTCTCAGTGCAACCCTTCCAGAGGGTGTCAATAACAGCTGGAGAAACAATTATGTCCCCTAGTTTTCAGTTGTCTGCAAACCTTTTCAGCCAAATCCCTCCTGTGCTTGTCTGTACATCAGAGATGTATATACCGAACATGAGGCGTCCTAGGACTGAACCCTGGGGGACTCCACTTGTAACTGGTATACAGTCAAACTGGTATACAGTCGGACCTAGGGTATGCAACTCCCACTGTGTGGGTTCTGTCCGTGAACCACTTTGCAAACCATCACATGACATAGGGGTTAATGTTCAGGCAGATGGGTATGTTGATAATACCAGAAGGAGGAATGGTGTTGAAAGCCTATGAGAGATCTAGGTAGGCTGTGTGGACCTCTTTACCCTCATATAATGCCTTGGTAACTGTCTCTAAGAAGTCCACCAGGTTTAGGAGGCATGGTCTGCCCTTAACAATGCCAAACTGGGAGGGGTCAAAGGTTTGGAGGTACCCAATGTCTCTGTGACTGAGATCCATGATGTGCTCCATAGCCTTGCAGACCAGGCTAATCAGGCCTATAGGGCAATAGGTCCCACGGTCCATTGTGGTGCCACCTTTGTGGAGTGGGATAACTGTCGCTGTGCACCATTCAGGGAGTACTATGCCCAATGTGAGGCTATTACTGAACATGGTGCCTAGGTGGGGAGCCAGTACATTCTAAAGTTCATGTAAAACGCAGCCTGGGATGTTGTCCGGTCCCATGGATACTGTGATATTGGCTTTAGAGTGTGCAGCTTTGAGAGGGAGGGGGAAAGGTAGCACTGAACCTATCTACCATGATTTTGCCAATATCAGTTGGTTCTGTAATGTTCATGCCTTTGTGCTGTAACTCAGAGCAGAGCTGGTTGTTGACATTGAGATATAAGACATAGCTATAGAATGCTTTGTGGTTGTTGGAATTAGTGGCGGTTCAGTTTTTGTAGCTAGCTTTGGATCTTATAAGGGATCTCACCTTCTTACTGAGGCTGACCAGGGAGCTCCTCCACGCATGGATTGTACTCTTGTTTGCAACAGTGTCTTCTTCCTGTAGTACAGTTTGTTTATGGCAGGGGACCACCAGATTGGTTTCCTTAATTAGGAGTATAGCGTCTTGGTTCTGTTTGGGCTAGCATAAGCCATGCACTCATGTAAGTGTTTATAGAGTTCATTTGTGTAGGATTCAGCAGTTGTAACAGTATTGTCCATCTGCATGGGTGTCATGACGTTCACCACGTTTGTCTTAAGAAGCATGACGCTGGCATTGTAGACATATTATACGGTGGTTCCCTTAATGGGTGGTGGGGGTGGGATGTGGATATCAATGGTGTTCAGCTCATGGTCGGATCGGACCAACGAGGAGTTGACTTCACATGTGGAGCACCGGTCACTCATGTTGGTAATGTCTAGGTCTAGGATATTGTTGCCCCTGGTGGGTGTATGAATATGTTGATTCAGGGCATTGGTGTTTATGAATTCCAGAAAGCATTGGGCTAATGAGTTGGTACATGAGTAGTTTTCCCAGTTAATGGTGGGGTAGATTCAGTGAGACTATGTGATGAGTGTAGTGTGGTGCGAATGTTTACCTTCTCCACATGACTGTCAAGATCAGGCTTGGTTGGAGAGAGCTTTACCTCCATTTTGGCTAGATGAGTGCATCTCTCACAGGTTGTAGTGTTAGGTGGTAGGTGGAGATGCTTGTCTGTGTACATGAGGCAATGTGTACATTGCCACAAGATGTCCATATTCATCAGATAGACAGGTGAGAAAACTGGCAGTTCACTCTTGGACATGCCTGAATATAGAACTACTTTCCCCTAGATAAGTGAGGAAAGTGAGTACAAGAGCTATTTTACTCTAAACAAGTGAGAAAAGTATGTACAAAACCTGTTTACCTCTAGGTAATGAGGAAGATTGAGTGTTATAGTAATTATTAGCTTGCTTAGTGCTTACAAGTTCTGAACAAGTGCTGAGCATGAATAAGCAATCAAGATAGCGTCTTGGATAACATAAACACCCCCCCAACAGGTACACAAGCATATATCCATGTACATTACAGTGCCCCTGTATCCACACCTATGCAGGTACAAGCTGCACTCAGGCTGCATGGGACCTGTCCACATCACAGGTTGTATCATACACATATGGCAAAACAAGATGCTCTCCACATACACATCATGTAAAACATAGCTCCATGTCAGGTTGTGTACACACTGAATGGTGCACACCAACAGGTTTCACAAACCACAAAGGGGGAGACACCACTGATAATGGGAAGTACTGCACTACTACCCTGCTGAGTCTGGTCTGGAAGGCCATGAACCTTGATCAAATAATCGATGTCAGCAGTACAGATGTAGATGACAGTAAGGTTGATGTCACACTGTATTTCCTAACCTTGCCAGGTCATAGGACATCATCACCGATACTGTGTACCACCTACACTCGGTATGCTAGATGTACATTCCTATGTCACAGGAGTGTTTTGCAATGGGACTGCTGGCAGAACCAACACTACAGAAGGTGTCTGAATAATACATGCTCATCACACCAGTGACAGCTACAGTATGTCAGGGTAATGAATTTTATTCCCCCTCATTGTAGTCCATACCTCACAGACAAACAGAAGGCATCTGCCTATTGAAGTATGCGAATGACTATGACCTAGGAGCAATAGCCGACTCAGAAGTGTTGTGGACAACATACAGAAGGGGCTTTGTGGGTGAGGTGTGTGTGTGACATATGGCCACAATCTGACAACTACATATTGCATTGTCACCCCTATGTTAATAACCCTGTACCCATGAACTACCACCTAGGCAGCAGTCAACATAATGGACACTTGTGTGTAAGGGATGCTGCTGGGCAGTTGTCTTTCCTGTGATAGCTACATCACCACACCTGTTAGGAAGTCATATGTGGCAACCCTATTAATGACAGGGTGCCATCCATGAATATAGAGATCATTGTCCAGCCATACACAACACTCAAGTGACCCATATCAGATCACATATTTCCTTTAAGGGGTATTGGCCATGTGCAGATGGCCTACACCAGCCTTCCCATTCCCCATCTCCACTATGTAGCATGATGCATACCCTGAATAAATCCATGTCCAACCCAGTGATGTTGGACATGCTACACGTACACATCCTGATCTCGAACACATACTTTATGGACATCCACCTTCCACATGCTGGACAGATCCTTGTCCCATACACTTTACATAGTCCTGCCATACTATGCATTCCTGTCCATCAAAGCTGCGCATCACTCCCCTCCCAGACATGGTGTGATGACTGCATGGTAAATGTATCATTAACCCTGTGGATCAGTAATGCGGCACAGCTCCACCTGGCCCCACAGACCCACCTGTTGGCTACTGCCAGGTAACCTTTCATCCTAGATTCATACATGGCCCATGGCATATAGCCCACAAGTTGATTTTGATTGTACATGCTATAGTTGATATCCATCCCTGCAAATACCATCTGGCTAGCCAGTGTCCCATGTGTATCACATGTGCAACACAGGTGATACATGGCAGTATGTTGAATTGCTGTACAGTGCCGTGTAGATGTATATGGCAGAACACCTACATGTACAACCTTATGTGAGCAAGTCTGCAGGGTCACAGGTCATGTCTGTTAAGGCAGTGTAAGTCCTTATATGTGACATATACACAGCATCACGGTCGACTGCATTAATGTGTACACATCCAGCCATGTGCTGATAGGTAGGAACACCAGTACAGGCAAACAGACATGCCCACATCAAGACAGCATCCACACGGAGTATAAGCAATGTAATCAGGTGACACACACACACATATGGTGATAATATCCACTCACCATTGAGTGTCACTCACATGTGTGTGACACAAACACGTCAGTGTCATGTAGGTTTGCAAATGCAACTATTTAAACTTAATAAATGCGATACACATGTATGTTCAGCTGTAGCTCTGTATGTCTCTGTGAGTCACTGTGACCTGTCTCCATCATTATGTCTTCCAGGTATGCCGCGTGCAAGGCTACCCTCTTTTACCCGCTTGGAGGATGAGGCCCTCATCCCATACCTACTCGACAATCATGATATCCTGTTCAGCCATGTGCCACAGGATGCACAGCATTGGGATGCCCTGTGGATGGAACTTCGCAGGAGGGTTAATGATGTTGGTGGCCACAACCATACATACCAGCAGGTGCACAGACACTGTACAGTCCTCATTAGATGGGTGAAACAGCATGCAAATGCAATCACCAGGGAACAAGGTGCAACAGGTGGTAGATCACTAACCCAGCCCCCACTCACATGTACCGAGGAGCTACTGGCCAACCTGGGGACACCTGCAGAATCACATCCACAAGCCTTAGATGATATTGTGGAGGTGGGTGTCTCTCAATCACTGAGCCTGGAGTTGCCTGGTAAGTCAGTACTGCACCTATAACAACTATATTCCATATAGTTGTATGTGTCACTGTACAATATGTAATGTAACATCATATGCAAGGCATGTATACACACATACTGCATACTATAGTATGCTACTCTGTGTATGCACACATGTGTATACACCATAGTATAGTCTAATGTACTGGTGTATGTGTTATGCACATTGCACCCTGTACCCATTATACAGGTGTGGATTATGCTCATACTGTTGTGTTACTCCTATTTAGGTACCTCTGATGTTCCGCTGCGACAGCAGCCCTTTGCAGGTGAGACTGTTATTATTTATCAGGAATCGTAATGCACAAATCTATCTGCCATGTGGCCATTTACAACATGTACACATAATGTATGGTTTTGTCACAATATACAGGTCGGACCTGCAATGCATCACAATGCCTACCCATGTGTAACACTTGCAAACTATGTGAATCATCTCACTGACATGAATCCTCACAAACTGTCACTGCCAGATGTGTGGACAGCTGTGCATACAATGGTGGAGGTGCTATTCACTGTAGGGACATGTACTACAGATCAGAACTACACAAGTGGGGAATACAAACAGTACTACACAGTGGGCTGGAGTATGGCCAGCCCACAGGATTCACTGGTGTGGATCATAGCCCTGCTATGAATGTCACACAATGTGATGTGCTATCTTGACATGTCCATGACACCTAGTGGTCTGGCTGCAACACTGCCTACCAAACCTGAAAGCATATCCCAGATACCACCCTTTATCTGCATAACCCTGTCGTCAGTGGAGCATATGACATCTATGGGTGTATGTCATATGGGACAACACAGACATGTGAAATAGATGACCGTCACAATAATTTGGCCAACACATGTACACACATGGCCATGGAGGATGGCCTGAGACATTGAACAACACACACACAGTAGACGTGATGTGCTTGTGTCCACACCCTGTTGTACAATGGCTACACATGATCCAACTATGGCCTTTGTGTAATGGCCATATTGTAGATGTGGAACACTAGACATCCTACAGGCCTGTGCACATCTTGTGTAGGCGTAACATCAATCCACCACATAAGATATGTTAAACATCATGAGGGTGTCACGACATGACAGCAGTCACCTGTACAGTATCCACATCAGCCCACAGATACAGTACATTCCCCTTGCTTGTGTCGGACATCAATGTCATACTTGCTCCTCGTGTGTGTGTGTGTGTGTGTGTGTGTGTGGTACACAGATGTCATGTGGGACATGGTGTACCAATGTATTTGCCATGTCTGGCCATAGTTGGCAGGCAGCAGCAATATGGTTGCAGATGTGCAGGGGTGTCATCTGTATACACATCAGTGACATGTGTCACAACTTCCACATCATGGTTTAGTGCACATACACCTCAGTGACGTGGGTCACATTCCACAGTACATATGTATTGTATCTGAACACAGTCATGGCTATGAACTGTGTCTGTAACTCGCACTGTATAGCAATAGAGATACCTCATGATTCCCTGCAATGGCCATGCACCTCAGATAAATGTGCAGTATATCTGTAGGGCAGACAGACAGCACTGCATTGGGACACCATTGCCCCACTGTATATTTGACAGGACACCATTGTGTTAAACATGTATGCATGTCATTGCACACGTCAGCAGATCACATGTCATACTACATGTGATTGTCAAGGTCATATGCCACACATCAGGCAGGTGTACTGTTAATCTGTACTGGTCTACATGGTGTAACACAGGGATGTATGCTAACTACTACTATGATTGTGTAATTTGCATGCCTTCTGCTATGACACACTCATGCTGTTGTGTGCAACCCAGGGATGTATGATAACTACCACTATTATTGTCTGTGCTGCATGCTGTCTGCCGTATCACATGCATGTTGCATGCCTTCTGTCATATCACATGCGTGTGTGTCTGTGTGTGTGTCTATTGTATAGATTGTAATGTACAGTTCTTGTCTGCCCTCACAGGTGATGTAGGTACATTGCCCTCCTGTGGTACATCTGATGTTAGTGTCCCCACAGACACTAGCAGTGATGATGAACGTATGACTGAGTCACAGGCAGAGTTGTCAGGGGCTGAAACTGTGCCATTGGTTGCCATTCCAGCTATATCCCCCTCATCCCCGCACACAGATCCCATGCCTGCACATACCCCATCACCAGTGGCCATAGAGGAAGAACAGTTGGCACGTGGTAGCCTGGAACAGGAAAGTGTGGGGGCTATGGAAAATGTGCCTGCACACCATGGTGTCAGCCAACTGACTGGTAGTGCCCCACACAGGCACGTGGCCAGTGCTGCTCGTAGGAGGACCTCTAGCCAACATGCTCCTGCAAGACAGAGTGCTGCAGCTGGTGTCACCAGATGCATGTTTCAGGCTGTAATGGAGGCACAGGCATGTGCTGAATGGTGCAACAGAGAAGATCAGAGGCTATAGAGGGCTGCTGTCCGTTCTTTAAACAACAACATCCAGGCAATGGTAAATGCTCAACAGCAGATTGCTGAAGCTTTGGATAAACGGTTGGGTGACATGGTTGGAGTCCTTGACCATGGCATGGTAATCCCCGAGCATGAGCTGTCTGTGTTGGAACATCTGGTAAGACTGAGGTGTCAGGCACATGGACATAGGCCTGCTACATCACCTGTTTCAGGTCTATGTGTACGAGCTACCTCACATGTCCCCTCCCATAGTGGCAGTAGCAGCAGCAGTGCATCTGGTGCTGTGCTGTCCACACCACAACACATCAGGCCATGTGCACGTGGCTCGGGACAGTCCCAACAGGGACACGGTTCCAGTGGACAAGTGACTTCAGACAGTACCCAATCTGCACCTCTGCTGGTAGTGCCTGTGCAACCCCTGGCAGGCACAGCTCACATATCCGTGGCCGGACACTGTGAACTGTAAAACCTCTCCTGTACAGTCTGCTGTTGTCAATAATACCCCTGTGTAGGCCAGACACATGGCAGTACTGTGTGCATACATACATGGACACACTGGAAACATATGTAGGGCACCGCAACACACACATGCATAACATCCACACATGCCCAATTAGATCTAAGGCCCAAACCCACACACATGTTGTCATCCAAAGGTGCAGCCTAGGCCTCTGGCAAACATTATCACCCTGTGCATATGATGATGCCTGTGCCGCATCCCTGACATCCACACCATTGGTGCAGGGACATGCGCATATGGTCTGATGCACAGGGTGAACAGACTAGGAAGATAAGCGTAGTTTACAGTTGTTGAGTACTGTTGACAGGCAGCAGAAATACCATGTACTACAGGTGTACAATGCATTTTGTACAGTTAACAGTACGTGCCTTGTGTAACAACAGTAACAGCATGTTGGTCATGATGTTCTGCTGTCCTCCTTCAGATCTAATTGCACGTGCTGGTGGATGTCAGTGTTTGCAGTTAGTGTCTCATATGTCAATGTGAACTACTCACAGGTATGTATGAATATGCCAGCATGCACCGTATAGCTGCCACATACCAGTGAGAATGTCCCATGTTACAAACACGTCTACTGATCCAAGAGCATGATAGCTATGTATTAAGCTACTGTGGCCACAGACGTGACATCCATAAAGGGTGACATCACAGGTACAGTTACATGGAGGGATGAGGTAAGAGAGTGGTCTAGCTGATTACAAGGGTAGAGGCCAGTGGGAAGTGTGATTCCTCATTGGGAATCAGTAATACACGTTCCCATGACAGGATGCCAACACAAAACTGCACCCACACACTGAGGTACTGATACACATGTATTCAGTGACACAGTAACACACCAACACACTCACGGATTCATTGACACAGTAACACACACTCGCACGCAGTTGCTACTGGTGAGGTGAGGACCCATGCCTATGTGCAAATCATCATTACAGTATTGTGCACCTACATGATGCACCACAGAGAATACACATGTACAGGTAGTCAGTACGGCCTAAGATCGGGGACATCAACACGGATAGTAGAATGCATCGCCTGGATGGGAGGAGGGGACTTATCAGTTCAGTATGGTAACATATATCCTCACCCCAGGGACCAGTCAGCCATACATACACACACTGTGGCATTCAGTATTGAATAGACCTATGTCACGCACATACAGATACCTCACATGTGTGAGATACAAGCCCCTGCCTATGTCCTGCTTTCTACATTGCAGTCTGTATAGATGTGTACACTAGTGTACAGGAGAGTGAGTAACAACTGAGATGTATTCCCCACAATGCGTGACATATATGGACACACAAGCAACCACACATGACAGTACTGTGAATCTCAGACCTGCCTAGCTCATGATATGTATGACAGATGTACAGCAGTATTGCACAAGTTACAAACTGTACTGACACTTCGTGTGGCAACACTGCTGATATATGCACACGGGAAGTCTTAACTATTAACAGATGCAAGTGATTTTCCTTCGCTGTCACCCTGACCGCTGTCTAAGTTGTGGGTTATGTCTTTCAATTAATGAAACCATTGCTTACCGGTTACACAGGTTATTGTAGGACCTCTTGTGATACACCTGTGAGCTGTCCACAGTAAACATCCATCTGCAAAGATGCCCCATCACTTAGTTATTTCCACACATCTGTCCATACCTGAGGTACATCTTTCCGTACATTCAGCATATCACCATATACAGTTGGCAATGTTGTGGCTGCATTGCAACTGCATGATGTACTAGGATACACATCACCTGCATACATCAGCAACTGCACATGCGTGTTATCTGAATGCACAACACTACCTGTACATGTGTGTAGGTCCTACAATCCTGACATTTGGCCATGTTTGTAGGCATTGCAAATGGTGGACATGTGTAATGACATACATGACACATGGACTATTGTATATTGTATGATATGATGGGTGTAATGGGTGACCGGTACAGAGGGAATGTTACCTCTGTCAACATTGATATCACACCTTATGTACTGTTAGCATTCAGCAGTATGGACCTACATTCCATGTGCATGTGTGTCATGGCTGTAGCCACCTGTTTTCACAAAGGACAACAACAGCTATGCTATTTACATGCATGTTGTGTGTGTGTGTGTGTGTGTGTGTGTGTGTGTGTGTGTGTGTGTGTGTGTGTGTGTGTGTGTGTGTGTGTGTGGCATGTACATACCCAGGGCAGGTACATGTATGTCATATCCATAAATGAGGGTGTGTACAGGTGTACAGCAACAGTCATCTGCTAATGGTGGAAAGTACCGAGGGCCCCTGGTATGTGTACAGCTGACCTGGATACAGACAGTGGTATCATTGCAGTGCATAACACATGATGCAACTGTGTCAGTACATGTGTACTCTCTACAGTTGATGTAGAGATTGGTACAGTACACAGGTCAAGGGTCACATGGTGGTAAACTCTTCTATATCCTACAACATGTATGAATGCGTGTTGGTGGTCCGAGGGCATGGTGGTGTCTGAGGTTTACATCATAGAATACAGCATGCGACACTGTGTCCTGCACATGACTCTTCTGTGATGCCTTTCATGGGTGGACCGGTCAGTACATGTGAGTGGCCTTTATGTATGTGGGGACACCACCTGGAGCTGTCTGTACCTGTGTTATGGCCCACATGTCTGGTTCTGAGGTATATGGTGGTAGTGCTAGGTTCTGAGGTATATGGTGGTAGTGCTATTGTGCACTACAGAGCCATCAGCCAGGTGTTCCTCACTGCACAGATGTCAGTACTCCCCATTGTTGGATCTACAGTGACCAGCTGTGAATATGGATGCTACACATCTAGCACTGGTTAGCATAAGAAAATGATGCAGTTGTCCTGTAGGTGTATGGGAGTTAACTTGTGTTTAGGACATTTGCATTGGAATGGCACTGTGCGGGCGGATGCAACTTGGGTAATATCCCCACTCCCTTGAATCATGGATGGATGTGATATGTGTCAAAGGCCTGCCTACTGTCAGCCATGTCATCCCAGAATGACAGCAGATGTTATGTAAAAGACCGGTATCAGATATATGTATAGCAGCGTTCCTGCTAACAATGACAACTACTAACACCAGAGCCCATTACAATGTGTTCTTTACGTCTACCTGTAATAGCATGGCCTATGTGGCCTTCCGTGATTAGCATCAGAGTGCATCCCAGTCAGCCCTGTGCTACTAAGAGCATGAGCATGCCCAGTATATCCTTGTGTAGATGGACACATAGTAGTGCATTCCGACCAGCCCTGTGCTACTAAGTGTATGAGCATGCCCAGTATATCTTGTGTAGATGGACACATAGTGCATTCCAAACAGCCCAGTGCTACTAAGTGTGTGAGCATGCCCAGTGACACCTTGTGTTGGTTATGTGCCTCTGTGTATGGGCATGGCCATTGTAACCCCGTATAGTGGTAGTAGTCGTCCATTCCACAAATGGGCATACTCCAGGTCAGAATGGATTCCTACTTTAAACACACAGGTTCACAGGTATGTACATCTTAACTGCCAGCATCCCTGTTGATGTCCGCATTCCCAGAAGGTCATAATGACAGCCTTGAAATATGTAGTCTGTGTGGCGCGATTCGTAAGTATGTAGTATTGTCATAGTAATCTGTAAATAGGCAGGTGTTCCTTTCCCACCACTGGCATGTGTGTGTGTGTGTGTGTGTGTGTGTGTATGTCTGTCCCCATTTGCCAGAGGACTGTAAATTGCTTTTAGACTGCTCACACTCCAAAGAAGTCGTATACACACCTGTGGCAGGGCAGATGAAGACACCCACCTACAAATACACCTCTGGAAGTGCTGTGTCCCAGTAATCTCCATAGCACATTCTGTAACTGCGTAATGCTGTAATGTAATAAAGTAATTAGGTCGGTGTTCTAGTCCCACACTTGCCGTGTGTGTGTGTGTCCATTTGCCTGAGGACTGAGTGATGCTTTTTGACTGCTCACACTCCATACATTTCTTATACCCACCTTTAGCAAGGCTGATGATGTCACCCATCTACAAATACACCTCTGGGAGTGCTGTGTCTCAGTAATCTCGGTAGTGCATTCTGTAACTGCGTAATGCTGTAGTGTAATAAAGTAGGTAGGTCAGTGTTCTAGTCCCTCACTTGCCATGTGAGTATGTCCCCATTTGCCTGAGGACTGAGTAATGCTTTTAGACTGCTCACACTCCATAAATTTCTTATACCCACCTTTAGCAAGGCTGATGATGTCACCCATCTACAAATACACCTCTGGGAGAACTGTGCCCCAGTACTCTCGGTCGTGCATTCTGTAACTGCATAATGCGGTTGTGTAATAAAGTAGTTAGGTCAGTGTTCTAGTCTCACACTTGCCGTGTGTTTGTGTCCCTATTTTCCTAAGGACTGAGTAATGCTTTTAGACTGCTCACACTCCATAAATTTCTTATACCCACCTTTAGCAAGGCTGATGATGTCACCCATCTACAAATACAAATCTGGGAGTGTTGCATCCCAGTGATGTCAGTAGCACATTCTGTATCTGCGTAATGCTGTAGTGTAATAAAGTAGTTAGGTCAGCATTCTTGTCCCACACTTGCCGTGTGTGTGTGTGTGTGTGTGTGTGTGTGTGTGTGTGTGTGTGTGTGTGTGTGTGTGTGTGTGTGTGTGTGTCCATTTGCCTGAGGACTAAGTAATGCTTTTAGACTACTCACACTCCATAAATTTCATATACCCACCTTTAGCAAAGCTGATGATGTCACCTATCTACAAATACACCTCTGAGAGTGCTGTGTCCCAGTAATCTTGGTAGTGCATTCTGTAACTGTATAATGCTGTAGTGTATTAAAGTAGTTAGGTTGGTGTTCTAGTCCCACACTTGTCGTGTGTGTGTGTCGCTTTGCCTGAGGACTGTGTAATGCTTTTAGACTGCTCACACTCCATAAATTTCTTATACCCACCTCTAGCAAGGCTGATGATGTCACCCATCTACAAATACACGTCTTGGAGTACTGTGTCCCAGTAATCTCAGTAGTGTGTTCTGTAACGGCGTAATGCTGTAGTGTAGTAAAGTAGTTAGGTCAGTGTTCTAATCCCAGACATGTCAAGTGTGTGTGTGTGTGTGTGTGTGTGTGTGTGTGTGTGTGTGTGTGTGTGTGTGTGTGTGTGTGTGTCTGCCTGCGTGTAGTATTCACCGTAGAGCGTGCCCTAAACACGTCTTACTGCAGTGTGATACGGTAGGGGTTTGTATCCAGGACAGGGCAAGTGTGTGTTTGTCTGTCAGAGCCTGTGTAGAGGTGGCCGTGATTGTCTTACCATTGGACATGTTTGGGAGTGGGTTTTGTAGTTTTCCTATATGATATCCGTCTTATGACACATTGGCCACCTCACGAGGAGTACAGCTGTCAGTCAGCCACGGCACTGTTTTGGCAAGCCATACCCATACATCTGGCAAAAGGCCTGGTGAACTAAGTATGCAGCCCTACTAGTACCCGGTATATGTCCCGCACCCATGTGCCATGCACAAACAAACTTGCTTAGGATATCCCACTATGTTGCTAGTAACATGCATATTGAGAACAGATAGTAGGCATGGTGTGAATGCAGTGGCCTGCAGAGGACATGGCACCCTGTACAACAGTACAATAGGCACATATATGCTGACATTGTGCCTTCACTATGTTCCACACTGAATGCCTGCAACATATGTGGTGCCATCAAATGTCATCCACTAAGGCCAGACAATGCTGTACACATGTGCCCTGTATGGACCCATGCCACTGACACCACAGAATACCTGTATCATACTATCCATGCAGGTACAGGGCCGACCTGCTCACTATAAGCAGGTTTCACCACACCAGGCCAGTATTGGCATATCGGGGTATAACAGGTTGTGCACACATGTGTCTGCCAAACCAGATTCACCTGTACATGTCACTGTATAGTATTGTGGGACATGCACATTTATTTATTTATTTATTTTACATTTGTTAACCGAGAAAGTCCGACTGGATACATATCCATTTTCAGCGGAAGCCCGGGGAGAAAAGCTCCATGTTACAAAAAATTTAGTAACAATTAAAAATGCAGGTTACAAAGATATCTAAAGTTAACAAGAAATCAATTTACAAAACTTTAGTAACAATTAAAAATGCAGGTTACAAAGATATCTAGAAAGTTAACAATAAGTCAAAGACAAAATCATATAAAGGTTACATATAGATAGGAAATAAAAAAGCATTGTTGATGATGCAATAAATATACAGGGAAAACAATCCTTTAAGAGAGGTGTGTCTATAAGATAAGGATTTTCAGTTAGAAAGTAAGGAAGATAAATAAGAAAATGTAGTTTAGGTTGGAAGGAGTTTAATTAGTGTGGACAGAATAGTAAGTTATATTCCTGATAATGAAAAATAGAGATATAAAGGGAGTAAAGAAATATCTAGTATGAGTGTGTGGGAGAAAACGGTAATCACATTTGTGAGCTAAGTTTGGTTTAAATAGTTTCTTGGTGTGTTTTGGGTTAGTCGGTGTTTAGATATGAGCACGACTATTTTTTGTCTACCTCAGTCTAATTATTGTATGGGTTAGTCAGGGTTTAGACACGGACATAGCCAGACTCTGTGCATGTGTGTCTTTAGAGATATTTTGAATTGAGGCAAGGAGCTGTTAGTGGTTAGTTCAGCAGAAAGGGAGTTCCATTTTTTTCCAGCAGAGTTGGAAAATAATGAATCTCCAGCTGAGTTGTTGGCTTTGGTCTTTTGCACTAGCATTCTGCTGGATGAGCGGAGGGATGTTAGGCTGTTATAGGGGGTAATAATATTAGTTAGAATAGGGGTACTGGTAGGTTGGTAGAGGATTTTATGAATAACTATGAGTTGGTTATAGTATATTTGATTGGGTAGTTCTAGCCAGCCTAAGTTGTGAAGATTATGACAATGGTGGGTTATGTGGTGCCTGTAGCAAATCTTGCTATATTGTAATAGCAGCTGGTGATTTTGTTGAGGTTTGATTTAGATAGATTAGTGAGGATGGGTGAGGCTTAGAGAAGAGAAGACAGAAGATGTGTGCGAGCTATGGTGGTTCTGGCAGTTGGGGTTAGAAATTTCTTTATCCTATACATGGAGCCTATTTTTTTGTTTACTGTTTTTATGGCTTTGTCTATATGGGCATTGTAATTCAGATTGTTATCAATGATTATACGTAATAGTTTAGTGTTTGGTTCAGGAGAAATTATGGTGCCATTGTTAGAAGAGACTGTAATTATTGGTGGTATTAGCTTACGGGTGGGGGAGAAAAGCAGTAGTTTAGTTTTGTTTGGGTTCAATAAGAGAAGATGATTGTTAAGTCAGTTCTCTACTTTGTTGAAGGTGGTCTGTGTTAGGGATTGTAATTCTGTGGGAGTAGAGGCATTGCAGATTAGCATAGAATCATCTGCGTACTGTATAGAAGTTGCCTGTGGGATAACTTTGGGCAGGTCATTGATGAATATAGAGAAAAGGAGGGGACCCAGAATAGAACCTTGGAGTACTCCAAGGGTGACAGGTATAAGGGAGGATCGACTATCTTTCCACAAGAAAGCTTGTTGTCTACCATGCAGGTAAGAGTGGAACCAGTTACAAACTGGGTTATCTATGGACTGTGATTTGAGAGATTCTAAGAGTAAGTTGCGATTTACCATATTGAATGCTTTTGATAGATCGAGGAAGAGAGCAGGTTTTGATTATGGTTGTGATTTATTGTGTGAGAGAAGGAGAGAAGGGCAGTGGTTGTACTGTGGGCTGGTCTGAAACCATGCTGGGATGAGGCTAGGAGAGAATTGTGAGTAAGGTGGGCTAATAGTTGCTTCTGTATGCATTTCTCCATTATTTTGGCTAAGGGAGATAGTAAGGCAATAGGTATGTAATTAGAGAGTTCAGCGGAGTTTCCTCCTTTATGAAGTGGAATAATGTGAGCAATTTTCCAAATGGAGGTGATGTAGGATTCTTGGATAGTACGATTGATTAAGATGGAGATATTTAAGCTATTACATTAGCCGCCTTTTGTAGAAATTCTGCAAGAAGTAGGTCGGCTGCAAGGGTGGTATGTTTTAATTTCTTAAGTAAAGATTTGATATAGTCTGTGGGGATAGGCTCAAATTTTAAGGGGGGGTTCATATGAGTAGGTGAGATTGTAGGAGAAGAGGAGGGAGATAGATTATTGGCTAGGGACTTGACAGTTCCGGTGAAAGAAGTGTTAAAGGTATTTCCTACTGATTCAGGGGGTAGTTGTAAGGTAGATGAGGGGGTGGGGTAGAAGATTTACCTGGGTGGAGCAGCTTATTCAGACCTGACCAGAATCTTTGAGGCTGATTTTGGTGCTTTTGCTGTAAATTGAAATAGTAGTTTTGCTTGTCTAACACAATAGACCTTTTAGCTTCATTTCTTATCTGTTTGAATGTTATGTGGGCTTGTGGGGATTTGGTGGCTCTCCATGAGTTCCATGCTCTATTTCTAGTAGTTTTTGTCTAGTAGTATTGGTTGGCCATGTGCTATTTTGTTTTTGGTTCTGATTCTACGTGTGGGAGCATACCTGTCTAAGATGGCTAGGAATGTGGTGTTGAATTCTGAAACTGCTTGGTCAAGGGGAAGTATTTTAAGATTGGCCCATCCGCATAAGCTTAGATCAGCTTGGAAACTATTTAGGTTAAAGTTTTTTGTGTACCTGAGGGTTTTAAAAGTGGTTTGGTGGGGCATGTCATCTCTTTTCCTAATTATGTAGGTTAGGAGGTGATCGCTCATGTCCTCAGGTAGGGTGCCTGCTTTGTAAAGCTGAGGTTTGTTATTTATTAAGGTCCAGTCTATGATGCTTTCCTTTTTGTTAGGTTTGTTGATTCTGGTGGGGGTAGTAATAGTTTGGGAAAAAACATGTAGGTTAATATGGGTGGTTGGGAAGTGTGCTGAACAAGTTGTCCAGTCGATGTTGAAGTCCCCAAGTATGATTGTTTCTTGGGGGTGGGAGGAGGATAACCATTGGAGGGTGCTTTCTAAGGTGTTTATGTTATTGCCTGGAGGAATATAACTACATACTATGTTTATAGATTTATTTTTGTGAAGTTGGATTCTTGAGATGATTGTTTTGGTGTTGGTAGTTATTAGGTCAAGTGGGGTGCTAATTGTAGATAACTCGAGAGAGAATTTATATAGGATGGCTACTCTGCCTCCTTTTCTCCCTTTACGGTCAAGTCTTATTATATTGTAGTCGGGGGGGGGGGTAATATTTCATTGTCAGGGATAGTGGGTTTAAGCCAGGTTTCTGTAAGGAAGAATACATCAGGGGAGTGCATATCTAGGAGTGCATGCAGGTAGTGGAGTTTATTATTTATACTTCTGATATTTAGGTCACAGACTAGAAATGATTTAGGGATATTATCTGAGCTTCTTATGTTGGTAGGAGTTCTATCTATGGGTTTAGTGGTAGCTGGTGAGCTTGGGTCAGGGTTAGGATGGATATTGCCGTCGGCTATGAGGTTAGCTAATATACTCTTTATGAGTTTGGTGAACTTTTGTAGGAGTTGGTAATAGTTCTTAGTCCTTGGGTTTAAGTATGTAGGTAGTATAGGATGAAGAGGTTTTGGAGTAGTGCTGTAGGTGTGAAGGTGGGGTTGTATTGAGGGAGGGGTGCGTGTTTGGAAATGACCATGTGAAGGACTATCAAACATAGACATGGCATGCATTGCAAAGCTATGGCCCTACACATCTGTAACCAGGATGTCAGGCCAGATAATGCAGTACCCATCTGTGTGGGACATTGCAGACACTGCACACCATTGTTGGGTGACACGATGGCAGGGATTACCCCTCACCCAGCCTTGTACAGCCATATTGCACAGCCAAACACTACACACCCATGGAGCAATGCATACCTGCATGCCAGTACTGGCGTCTTGTCTGCATGTGGGTTGTGATGCTCCCAACCACAGTCACTCCCAGTATAAACCTCGTTGGCATACCAACAGTTGTCAAGCACTTTCACATGCCCTAGCCCATAGAACCTCCAGATATCCCCTGTGGTGCATGTGTTCCTGTGCATTACTGCAGTGTGGCAAACTAAGTAGTTGCGTTGTGTATTTGTGGCCCATGAAAAGGTGTCCATGCATGTCCATTAGAGAGTGTGGTTGTGGTGACAATGGCATCCATTCACGTGGACTGACATGTGCCACACCTAATGTATGTCTACTATATCTGTTGCAGATGTTACTCACTCACCTAGACACATATGTTCTTACAGCACAGCAACATGTCGCCTTTGTGGCACATGTAGTAATGTCATACACATGTAATAGTAATGAGTAGTCAGGGGTTTGACCCCTGTACTATTCGGCGTGTGGCAGATGATGCTTATGGTTAAGTCTCCAAGTCCTTCCCTGGTGTACATTGCCTGTCTCACCCACACACTCTCTGGTGGATGTGAAGGTGTACATCTGCACAGCAGCAGCATGTGTATTGCAAGTGATGGAAATGGTCAGGTGATGGCCTCTGCACCTATTGCAGTCCTCCTCTAGCTGATTGCATGTGGTACAGCTATGATGGTGTTCCCATAGCCATCCGCATGATAAACACAGTACACTATCTAGGGAAACATGTTGTTACAAAAGGTTTTATACTCCTCCACTTACTATTGGATGGAGACATTAATCCTAACCCTGGCCCACTCCACCCCAATACCACCACCTACAAAAATCTATATAAAACTACTTCTTTATCATCAACTACTCCCACCAACTCTCTCTCTATTGCCCATCTCAATATACGTAGCATTTGTAACAAAACCACTCAAGTCCATGCCCTTCTAGAAAACCATCAATTTGATATTCTATGCTTAACTGAAACATGGCTAAAGCCTTCCATCAAGGACAATGAAATCACCCCACCCGGGTACAACATCTTTAGACTTGATCGCACTGCAAAAAAGGGAGGAGGGGTAGCAATTCTCTATAAGGCACAATTCCAAATTAGTATTATAGATCAGACTCTTTGCCTTGATAAACAGGCAGAGGTGATCTGCTCCAAACTTCAAGTCAACAGCAGTAAAGCCATAAATATCATATGTGTTTATCTTCCCCCAGGAAATAATATCAACCCACTTGAATGCATCCTCAGTTCACTCTCTACCCATCTCCCTCAAGAAACACAAGTCCTAGGTGATTTCAACATTGATTGGAATTCATGTAATAGTACAAACCCCACCTCCCATATAAACCTATATGGCTTTACCCAACTCATTAATAGTCCTACCAGAACCAATAAAACCAACAACAAAGAAACCACCTTAGACTGGATTCTTACTAATACTCCTCAACTAACCTATGAAGCAGGTATCCTCCCAGAAGACCTAAGTGACCACTCACTTACTTATGTAATCAGGCATAAAACCGGCCTAATCTTACCTACCACATACAGAACACTACGTTCAAAAAAACAATTTAACTCTGAACATTTTCTAGCTGAATTAATACAGTGTAATTGGTCCCCACTAAAATTTCTCCCACTTAATGAAGCAGTAGAATACTTCAATTCTACTTTCTTATCAATCCTGGATCACCATGCCCCTAGTCGAACTATTAGAACCAAAGCTAAACAAGCTCCCTGGCTAACCAACAACACTAGGCAGAAAATCAATCTAAGAAACAAATCTTGGGCTAAATGGCATTCCACTAAGAATCCAACTGACCACCAAAACTTCAGAGAGCTTAGGAACAGTACAAAAAAAGCCATCCTGACAGACAAAAAGCACTACTACCTTCAACTACAACAAACCTCCAAAAAGGAACCAAAAATGTTCTGGGCCAGTATTAATAATCTCCTATCCCCAGGCCAGTCTATCACACCTAACCCTCATGATTCTAACCCAGATAATCCCACACAAATAGCCAATGACTTCAATTCATTCTTCACTCATACTATCCAAACTCTTGCTAGTCACCTAACTCCTGACCCCTCTAAGCTACTCCTACCTGCTTTAAATGCATCTCCTTCCTTTCATTTCCAACCTGTATCAACCTCCTTCATCTTATCACTGCTCAAAAAACTAAGACCTACCACCCCCTCTGCAGACAAACTTCCTGCTGAATTCTTACAAATAGGAGACAATGGTATTTCCTATCCCATTTCTATACTGATAAATAGATCCATAAATGAAGGAATTTTCCCCTCTATCTGGAAGATATCTCACATCATCCCTCTACACAAAGGAGGCAAGTCTAAACTTTCGTCCCATAGCACTTCTATCACCTATAGCTAAAATCATGGAAAAATGTATCCACAAGCAACTTCTTAACCACCTTCTACATCACAACCTACTTGCTAACTGTCAGCATGGTTTCAGACCCTCCCACAGCACTACCACTGCACTACTCTCCTTTACCAACTCGATCAACTATAACCGCAACAATAATTACCTATCATCAGCAGTCTTCATTGACTTATCTAAAGCATTCGACATGGTTAACCATAAACTTCTTCTACACATACTAAAATCTCTCTCACTTGATTCTCCATCCATAACCTGGTTCACATCTTACCTAGAAAACCGCCAGCAAGCAGTTCTCTGGAAAAATGTATTATCTAATCTCCTTCCTATTTCTTTAGGTGTACCGCAAGGCACTATCTTAGGCCCCCTTCTATTTTGTATCTTTATTAATGACCTCCAATCAGCTATCCCAAACTCAACCTGCATCCAATATGCAGACGATTCTACTATAATCTGCACTGCTAATTCACTTAATGAACTCCAGTCACTCACCCAAAAAGCTTTTACCACTGTTGAACAATGGTTCTGCGACCGTTGCCTACTCCTTAACGCCAAGAAAACCAAACTGCTATTGTTCTCACCTTCCCATAAAACTGCCACACTCAATTTAACTCTTACTTCCGCTGACAACACCCTTATTTCTCCAGACACAACTACTAAACTATTAGGAATAACTATTGACAATAATCTCAGCTTTGACTCCCACATCAAGAACACTATCAAATTAGTTAATAAAAAAATCGGATCCCTTTACAGAATCAAGCCCTTCCTTACACCTGAAGCAAGGACCACCTTAGCCAGATCTCACCTTATGTCTACTCTTCTATATGCTTCCCCCATCTACACTAATCTCTCCAAAAACAACCTCAAGAAACTAGCAACATCTTACTATAACATTGCTAGATTTGCTTCTGGCTCCCCATTTAGAACTCACCATTGTCTGAACTTAAAACTACTAGGTTGGCTTGAACTTCGAAACCAACTCATTCTGCAATAGTTCTTAATAGCTCACAAGATCTTATACCATCCAACTAAAATACCTATACTCTCTAACCTCATTTCACCATATAACAACCTGAAACATCTACGCTCTTCCAAAAAACTACTGATTAATATAACCAAACCCTCTAACTATGCAGATGACGGTCTCTTTTCCAACTCTGTTGGAAAAATGTGGAACAATCTACCCTCTGATATCACATCTTTATCCTCTCTCCCACTTTTTAAAAGACAGTTGAAAATTCATCTCAACAAACACTGGCTTTGCTCCTGCACCAACCCAGCTTACCTCTTCCACTTCCTCTCATTCTATTATTTTTCCTTAATTCTTACTATCTCTGCTCCCTTACCCTTGTAAGGTCTACCTGATATAAAAACTTTATAGATATATTTTATCCCTCGCATACTGTATATTTATAGCAAAAAAAAAAAAAAACTTTAATTAAGATATTTTTTTGATTTTTGCTCTGATTGTATTTGTGTACTTAGTATAATCACAACCTCTTTCTCTACCTGTTTGTATTGTATTGCCTATCTTTGTTTAAACTTATCATAACCGGTGGAGCTTTTCTCCCCAGGCCTCTACTGAAAATGGACATATATCCAGCTAGACTAGCCCAGTCAACAAATTTAAAATAAAATAAAAATAAAAATTATCTGGCCATGACTGTCGCTGTGAGTGGTACCTGGAGGTGGTGTTCTGACACGGCATCACAGATGATATCTGGATGTACCTCAATCTTTTTCCACAGTGGAAAATAGCCTAAAGACAGGAGGGTGATGTGCCACACATGACTACAGCATGTAAGTGTAGCTATGCTGCATTGAGACTACTGACTGTTTAACATGTGTGTGGTAATGGCTATTCTGCATGTTATAATACAGACATGACAGTACTCTGTTCATGAAGGACCCCCATCTGTAGGGCCATCTGTGAACTGGTCAGTGTGTGCAACCATTTGTTCCTGTTTTACACACTGAACACACATCTGTGCACAGCAGAAGCATGGTGTGAGGATTGCAGACAGTACATGATGATAGGGATGTGTTACTGCCATCACATCCCTGACTGGACACGTGTCACATGAGACCGTGGTATGACTGAAACTTTGTGGCATTCCCAGTGACAAGCCAATGATGGGCAACTGTTCATAGCTGTGGTCACACGTCTACTACACATTGTACAGTTGGCATGCAGTATGAATGCATGTGTTGTGCTCCCTCTGCAAATGTATACCATCTGTTGTGTTGGGTTGCTGGTGATATCTATGCATACTGTTGTAGGTAATCCTGTATGCTGTTGTATATCACTAAGCCATATGTGGGTTTAAAATGCAAAACCATAGGCTGAATGGGTTGGAAGGTCCCGGCAGAACCTCATGTCCCATGTCAGCTGACCATGGCACCAGGCACTAGCACATCTGGGGCCCAGCCATAGACATCAACCTCTGTTGGCTCTGCACCACCTTCTGGTGGTACCACCACTGAGGATGGAGCATGTCCCCCTTGGGACCAGGACCAGACAGGTACATATCTGCTGTCGTGCAGTCCCGGACATGTTGCATTGTTGGCTCCCTAAGGGGTTACAAGGCCAGATATGCCAGTTCAAGGGCGGAGTGTCACATTTACAGGGTGATGCTGCCCCTCCTGGACAGCTCCCAGCACTGCCTCCTTTGCAGCTATGTAGGTGCAGTGGCAGTTGCCCATGGCTGGGGATCTCTGTCCCACTCTTCCCATGGGCTTTTGAATGCTGAAGACCCATCCCCATCCAGGGTGTATCCCCCCACATGTATCATATACCAACCCTGTATGCTGTCTTTTCTGTGATCCTACCTATCCTCCACAGCCATATCTACACTCCTTCCCCAACATCTGACCCTCACCTATGGACACATAAGGTCATTCGGCTCCTAGGACAACATCTGCCCTATACATAACTGTCCATTACACACACGTGCCCA
>NC_056729.1:993590847-993700847 GCF_019279795.1 Protopterus annectens
GTTAATAGTCCCATGTGATACACAAGTTCACCTTTACATGTTTAAATGTCGGCTTTACAGCAGAGCAACATTCATTCCACAAGGAAAATGATATGTGCTATTGTCGAACTTGAACCGTGAATGCCTTTTCATTAGGCGGATGCTCTAACCACTATACTATTGGTGTTCTGCTTCATTTATATGTATACCCATGTTTCACAGTTACCCGAACACATGCCTCATCACTTCACTTGCACAGCAGGCATCCATTTTCCTGTTGGGAAAACTGCACTACTACACATGCGCCATTCCCTATTCCCTACTGCTCTGGACCCGTGCCGCATGTTGACTCACTCCGAGGATATTCAGACCTCCTAAACCTATATTTCTGGCACATACATGTGTTTGATTGTCAGGGTGTTCATATGGTCATCCAGGTTTAGGCTTGTCCGACTGAGGACCAGGACTGCCCTGTACCTAGTTGAAAGTCAGACTTAGCACGGGGAGATCATCCGTTCCACTTTTAGCGTCCTACCTGTGGTTGGGGATGCAGAGGTGTGCTCACCTATGGCTATCCTGATATGTAACAGCAGTAAATATTACAGGGATTTCTGCTGCTGTTTCCTTTCACATTTGTTATGACTGCTATATTGTGACCATGTTCATTCTTCATATCTACATATATGTATATATGTGTGTATATATATGTGTGTGTGTTATATATCAGTCTGTACATACACATGCAAATACACCTACATGCTTATTTACATTTTCCATACCGTTGAATCACCGTCACTTACCGTTGCGCATACACACTTGCATACCTGCTTACGTCTGGGGTTGCCACCTTTTCAAATGGCCAAAGTGGGGCATTTTCGGGACACACATCAGATTTTTCAGGCCGACACATACCCACAGTCAGTACAAAGGTTAGAACTTTAGTTATTTGCCTAAATGAAAGCTTATTCTTGTAGCAGTTTAGTTGCTTAATCTGTTTCTTGTAACATTTAAGTATTTTACATACAGAAATAACTGTTTTATGCAACTGTTACATGAAATATGGGACATAAGTATTTCCTACAATCACAGGGCATTTGCCATTGTATTATATTTGGTCAGGACACAACTGCCCAAAAAGGGACTGTCCCTCACAAAGTGGGACAGGTGGTAACCCTACTTACGTCTGCTTTAAAGCGCCTTAGTCACCTTATATCTGACTGCCATTATGTGAATGTGTAAGGTATATATTCCCGATAATGCATGTGGGGAGACTTGCATTATGGTCAGGTGTTTAATCCCGGGTCGTAGGTTCTGCAGGACTGGCTGGAGGCTGAGCAGTCTTGTCGAAAGCTACTGCTCATACAACTTGTGTCCAGATGTATACAGGACTGGACATCGTGTCTTGACACCAAGTCTAATGTTTAGAACAGATACTTATCCCATGAGGGATATCCAAAAATTGTGGGGACCTATGACCTTCTTTGCTTTACAGCAATAAGGTAGGGTTATACCTGCAAGGGATACATAGTTTGCAATCTTGAGACTGCCTAGGGTGAGACTGCCTAATAGGTATGTGTAGGGGTCATTATGTGCAGATATGGCTGTGCCTATCTAGCAGCCCGAGTATGGGTGGTTTTGGTGGATGTTCAAGAAGGGGGGACGTGGTGTGCTGTGAAGGGGATGATGGGTATTCAATTATGTATCCAGGTGTGTTGGGGTTGGATGGTTCAGTTCAGGCCAGGCCATTATGTGGGTATGTGCCGGTAATGTTTCTGTACATGTGTATTGCACTTTTTAATGTTCATATGTTTGTGGGATTGTATTGCGGATGTGAATATTTGTTCTTTGGTTATCTTCCTGATTCACCCACTGCTCCCTCGTAGTCCTCCAGTTCACCTATTGTGCATCCAACCCAGTCTCTCCTTGGCGAATTATTACATTACCCATCACCCTCCACTCCCATATTCCACAGACACCATCCATCCCTACTCTAGTGGATGGCCCATGGCACAGTCAACAGAACACATTGCGTACACTACATATCTATGGGACCAATATGGTTGTGAGGACTACCCTAGCATTTATGATTATCCACATGCTGTACTTCACACACATAGGTACACGCAAATACTTATCTTTCATGACATGGTAGGTAGACCCGAGTAATACCCGTTCATCTATGGGCCATCCTAACAAGGATGGCTTGGACCACGAATGGGCAGATATTGTGTGAATGCTCTGACCATTGGTAGGGTTGCCACCTTTTCATATGACCAGGATGGGACATTTTCGGGACACACATCAGAGTTTACAGGCCAATGCATACCCACGGTCAATACAAAGGACAGTACTTTAGTTTTATGCCTAAATATACACTTTTATTGTTGTAGCGGTGTAGTTGCTTATTCTGTTTCATTTACTTGCTTATTCTGTTTCTTGTAACATTTAAGTATTTTATATACGGAAATAAGTATTGTATGGGACTATAACATAAAATATGGGACATAATTATGTCCTTCTATCGCAGGATATTTGACATTTATAATGGTTTTGGTATGGACACACCTGCCTAGAGGGGCACTGTCCCTCACAATGCAGGACAGGTGGTAACCCTAACCATTGGGCTAGGCTTAGCAATTGGCGGAGTGCTAACACGATGCGTTTAGCTACCACTTGGTATAACTAGCGACACTAAAATGGAATACGGGGACGGGGTTTTAAATATCATTTGTTCGAGGGACGGGGACTCAATATTCAGCTACGTGCCTTTGTGTTTACTTTTTATCTTGGTATTCACAAAAGTGTCTTGTATGCTTTGCATACATTTCAGTATCCACGGACACTGACAGGAGTGATTGCTATTAGAGGCAGGCTGTACTAGTCAGCATTTTAGGTTGCGCGTATACAGCCGACATGTTCACGCCTCCGTGCAGCACTTGGACACCCCCCCCTGCACTCGTACACATTTCCTATGCACGTGGCCCTTACGGCAGCATGCCTTCATTAATATGCATATGATGCTACTGCGCCATCTCTACGCCGCACGGTCGGCACAAGGCTAACGCCGTCCTTGCGTCGAGCTTCATGAATCCCAGGGATGGTGTCTGCCAAAAAAAAAAAGAAAATGGAAATCAAAGTCTAGACCAACTTTACAAGAAGTAGTGAATATAATAACAGGGATAAAACAACTAGAATTGGAATCTTTAGAAAAGAGAAGGAGCAAACTACATAGGAAAAAATGGGAACTGTTGGAACAATATATGCGGAGAAGGAACGAGATTTAAGAGGCAGGATTACTGGATTTGAATAAGCCATGTCATGCTTAACTGACAATAACTCCAACCTGACCTACCTCTCCCCATTCTTCTCCTCCTCCTCCATCTCTGCTAGTACTATATCAGTGATTTCCTCTACCCCTATACCATACACCTGTCTTTCTGCAGAGACAGTTTCTACCCAAATATCAAACAAGTACTGTAACTTTTATCACTTTAATTACACTTACATGCCAATGTATCTGTAACTGATTGATTCACTACCTGTAAATTCCATGTGTACCCTCTGTACATGTGGAACCAAATGAGACAGTCCCCCAAATTCTCAAAAGCTTGCACGGCGTGCATGTTCAGTGTAAGGGATAATGTTGGCAATATTGCAGCCGAGTGATCCACGTATGTGCCTATTTGATGTGCACGAGTGCTCTAGCACTAGTGCTGCACGTTCCCAGCCCCGTATGCAAATTACCCCATTTGCAGGTCAAAACCATGCAAATGAGGTAAATCTGCCATCCAGGAAGCAGGAAACAGGGCGTGCAGGACTAGCGTAATATGCAGAAATGTACTTGGTTAGTAACCGAGTATGGTACTGCAAAATTACACTTTTACACATAGTACAAAATAAAACTTTTATTATATGTCCGCCGATCATGGCTGTTGAAGCATAGGGCAGTGGCGTGCAAATGAGATTGGTGGGGAAATAAGAAAATAAACCTAAAAAAAGCAGTCTAACTAAAATCAGTATTCCCCCATGCAAGTCAATGGCAGGCAAAACACAACCTGGCTAGTGAATATTGGTTGCTAAGGGGGGAGGCACAGTGTGACACATGTAACTATGCATTAGCAGGCAATCCTATGCAAATGAGGGGAAGGATAGTGAATATCGGTTTTCCCCAGCATGTGAGGCAGGTCCCAACAGGGTAAGAGTATGAATAGCTGAATGCAAGACTAGGAGGTAGGTGACATCATGGGTGGGTGTGTCAGGCATACTGTAAGTGGATTGGAGCCCTGTGGCTCGGGTATGCTCCCAGCTTAGCAGAGCCAAACTAGGGGGTATGTCTAAACCTGCCCAGCACTCTTTACAAACTGTAAGCGGGTGTGCTTGCTGTGCACCGGGATTTACAGGAAGGAAAAAGAAGTTAAACCAGGAAACAGCAGCAGTGTGCACATCCAAGTACTCTGTTTGCACGGCGCAGCCCCGGGTCCAAACAGAAGGGCGATGGGAAGGGAAATAAACAGTAGGAAGGTAATCAAAGAGAACTAGCATATCTGGCAGGTGAAATGCATCAGAAGCAGCCAATTACACAGGCAGCAGCCCAGCCCAGAACACTACTATAAAGTAAGCAAACACCTTCCCCACTGGTGTTTCCCACACTCTACACAACCGGTGTATACAAGCGGGGAAATTTTAACAAACAAACCTACAAAATGAAAAGGGCTGCAGCAGGCAACATAGAACAACATGTGCAAGAGGCTGAGAGTGGTTAGGACGTGAATGCTGCTGAACAACCCACAGTGAGGAGATGGAGAAGAGTGTACAGACCCAGGGTAACCTACCAGGGGCTACATGAGCTGGAGATAGTGGAGCGTTATAGGGTGGACAGAGACCTCCTACAGCAAGTAGTTGAGCTGTGTCGGCCACACCTGACACACCAAACTGAACAAGGGGAACCCATCCCAGTGGATACCAAGGTATGTGTAGGCCTAGGTATAGTAGCCACAGGTACCTCCCAAAGCACAACTGGGGAGAACATGGGGATCTCTCGGGCATCAGCATCCAGAGTATTTCCCCTGTTCCTGGATGCCATGTCAGCACATGCCAGTGAGCAGGTATATTTCCTCAACACCTGTGAGGTGTTGACCAGCAATATGTGTCTCTTCCACCAAATAGCAGAATACCCTGGGGTAGTGGGTGCTATAGACTGCATGCACATATGCATCAAAACACCACCTGTTGAGCAGGGTAGGGCCTACATCAACCACAGGGGCATCCCCTCCTTCAACTGCCAGGTCGTATGTGATACCCAGGGCATTATAATGAATGCGTCTGCTGGCTGCCCTGGAAGCTATGATGATTCCCACATATGGTATCTGATGCAGCTGCACCAGAGATTTGCCAATGGGAACATCCCCTACAGTCACCTAGTGGGGGATGCTGGGTACACAATGGAGCCGTGGCTGATGACACCCATCAGAAATGCACCCACACCTGAACAACAATGCTATAATGAGGCACAAGCACAAGCCAGACATATAATAGAGCATGTGTTCGGGATGCTGAGGTTGTGGTTCCAGTGTCTGGACACATCTGGTGGAGCCTTGCAGTATGCACCAGCTACATGTACCCAAATTGTTATGGTATGTGCGATGTTAAACAATATGAGCCTGCGGAAACAGCTGCAGCAGGAACAGCATGGGGCAGGGCCACACAGCCCCCCAACAATACCAAGGCCTGCACAGACACAGTGTGACCCGCAGGAGAAAGAACCTGAGCCTGCCCCAGTAGGCAGAAGGAGGCATGCCCAGTATGCCCTGGCCTTGGCAAAGAGGCAATGCATAGCACATGCACTGACACAGTAGGGTCCCAGGGAATGACACCTCTCTCCAACTCGCACATACAGTAAAAGGGATGCCAAACATGACACCACCTGTGCTCAACTATGTATAGGTAGTGTACTATGTGCATCTGACATGGGCAGCCCTCCAGCACCATCCGCAAGTCTGGTGCACCTACAAGGTAAGTCAATCAACCTACCAATTGCCAAATGGAGTAGAATGTGTTGTCACCTGTAGATATGGTATGGATGTGAGCATGCAAGGGAATTGGGTGGCTGAATGTTATGGCAGCAGACAGTAGGCACCCATAGTGCCACCCTGACATGTGTAACACAAATTGGAGTCACCATAGTAGCCAGTACTATACAGGGAGACAGAAGCAACTGCAGGAAATGTGCTGTGCGAAATGTGTGTCCATATGACCTGCACATGCCAGTCAGGATGGTTCACATACTCAACAACAGTCACAGCCAGCAAGACAGGTGGACACAAACCAAAGCAGGGCCTGTGCCATGGACCCAGAATGATGGCTAGGTTTAACCCCACCCCCAGGCCTACACAGACAGACCACAACAAGGCAGGCAGTGGGATGCCAGTTCTGAAGGGTAGGACGTCAGACAATAATATGTAAGGCAACCAAAGCCATGATCTGTAGTACACTGGTGTGCCTCTAGACAGCATGATAGTTAGCAATACAGAATGAAATGGAGTAGATGACATACCAGTACAGTCATAGCAAATGTGTACAAGTGTCACTTGTGCCCCCCATCCTACATAGCAATGTGATGACAGTCAGGTGTGCTCCTCCCAATCTCATCTAGACATGTAGAAACAGTCAGGTGTGTCCCTACCCCCAGTCCAGCGTAGAAATGTAGTAACAGTCAGGTGTGCCCCCCCCACTCATATGTAGACATGTAGAAACAGTCAGGTGTGCCCCTTCCCCCAATCCAGCAATCCAGTGTATAAATGTAGTAACAGTGAGGTGTGCTCCCCCAATCCTGTGTAGAAATGTAGTAACATATATGAGTAGGTTTAATATGAGTGGAGCAGAGATGCCCAGAGGTGCCCAAGGTAGGAGGATAGATTCTAGCATGTGCACAATATGCAGGTCTGTGTGTGGTAGGATGGTGTGTGTTTTATATTGTGTGAGAGTGGTCAGTATGCATGCATGTCGAGGTAAGACCTGGTGGCCATAGCCCAGTACTGCTGATGACAGGGACAAGCCCTCACAACTGAAGTGCCAAGGACAATCCCCACCAGTATACCACCTGCTAGCAGTAAGCCAATGTAAATGTATGGTGGTAGTATGTGTCACCACCTGAATGACAGACATAGCATGGCTGTTGGGCTAGATATACAAGCAGTACACAGGGGAAAGTAACCCAGACATACAGTATACATTGTATCCCTGTGAAATGGAGACACCCTTGGAATTGTACATACAGGTATGCATCACAGCAACTGGTCCTGTAGTAGGGGATACCGGAGATGTCTGGCTGAACACCTGCAGATCACAAAGGAGGTAGGAATGATGTATTAGGAAACAGCTGGTGTACCTGCACATGCCAGCATACCAGGAATGCCCCATGCATATCTGTGTGTCAGATGCAAGTGTTGTCCATAGCACACATGCACCCAGCTCATGCAAACATCACCCACAGGTACCTCTCTGGCCATATCCCTGCTGTGGGGAATGGGTACAGTATGACTGCTCCTGTACATGGCAATAGTGGAAGAATGCAGCATGCAGTGCAGATGTCTCATGCAGATATGTCCCTTCTGTAAGTGGTACCCTGCCAGCATCCACACCACTTGATCAAGACTGATAGAAGGAGTTTGTATGAACACCTATCACACTTACGCTGTCACCCCAGGGGAATATACTGTCTGGTGGTTTGTGACTGTAGGCCTGACAGAATGCAATGGCCTGCCACATGTGGCTCACAGCAGCACCTAATGCCCCACAGGCCTCTGCCAAAGGCCTGTGTCTCACACGTACTGCCAATGCATGTGAAGTCATGGGCATCCAAATAACAACATAACACACTCCACATAAACCATATGCAAGGCCATGTGGACAAACCACAGTAACATGTCCACCATGTCCCACTGCATGAACTGTGGACCAACACTAACACACACATCTGTGACGGGGTGATACCCTTAGGGAAAGTATCAGAGAATGTATGCATAATGTCTGGAAGAGGTTAGAATAAAAGAGGGGGGTGGGTGCATGGGCAGCATGGAATGTGCAGAGTCTGACACCAAGCTGTGTGCCCACACTATCTCTCGCTGTGAACACATAAATGGGTGGCTACACACCTGCCAGTACACCACAATAGGGTTAATGTCCTGACGCATGGCCCCTGCCTCTAGGCAACCTCTGCAAATCTGTACAGCTGTGAGGCATTGCCACAGCAAGATAAGCCCAGACTATCTTGTCAATGTGTGTAAAAGTATGGGATCCTCTGCCAGCACTCTAGCAAGGTGCTGAATCGGATACACAGACCCAGCAGCAGGTGTCTGCAGCTCCCCCTCCAGAATGTCATAACTTACCATGAATACGTAGGTGTCTGCCCACAATACTGGACACAGCTGCAGTCACCCTTGTCCCCCAAGACAGCACTGTGATCAAGAGTGTCCATCTGGCAGTACATGGAGACAGACAACATCACTGTGTGTAACAGTACACATGTCTGAATATCTCTGCTAACAGCGATACCATGCAGCTGAAGCAGCACAGATGCAATCACCTACAGTACACACTATCCCCTGCACAGTTTGTCCCCATATTGCCAAATGATCGACGGATACCCTGCAGAAACACCTTGCTACCTGTAGGTGTACAACACAAAGGTCTGCACTGGAGTACAAACTACCTAGTATTGATCCACACATTCTATACAGAAGGGGCATACTGGGCATGCTCACCCACTTAGAGAAATGAAGGCAATGTCAGTCAACAACATACTGAAAGGTCATATTGGGCATGCTCACACACGTAATCAAAAGAACCCATGTCTGCACACAACAGTGGACCAGACATATCTGGCAGTCACAGATGTTAGTGCAAACACTCCTCAGTATGCACCACCCATGCTTTGCACACACAGTGGATAGGAATACATGCATATATCCAAAGACAAGACATTATAATAAGCCAAACATACATGTACATAGATGTATGGGAGAGAGTCACTGTGACAAGGAGCCAGCCATTATGAGGCTTGTCCCACCAAGCACACAGCCAAATGTCTACAACCACAAGATGCTCAGGTGTCACTCACTGTAAACATTAGCCACCTGTATCTGTCAGCATTACAGACTATGTGGTGCAAGTGCTAAGTGTGCAACATGACTGTACAAGGAAGTAGTCATCTAGCAGCTGTATACACGTACCTGTGGAATATAACCCTGTGTGTGCCTGCATATGGTGTGTTAACCTCTAGGTGAATGGGTTATGGCCTATGCGCACACACTGCCCTCCCCATAGCCCTACTATGACAAACCCACTGAGGTCATCCACTTTTAAATACACCCTTGGGAAAAGTGTAGCCCAGTAATCTCTGTAGCACATCCCTTAACTGTGTACTGCTGCAGTATAATAAAGTAGCTAGGTAGGTGTTCTAACCCCAGATGTGCCAAGTGTGTGTGTGTGTTAGTGTGTGTGTCTGTCGCCGTAGAGAGCAATGCTTTTTATGGTAGCCACACTCCTTACAACTCCCATACTCAACTTTGGCAAGGCTGCTGATGTCACCCACCTAGAAATACACCTCCGGGAAGGTTGTAGCCTAGTAATCACCGTAGCATGTCCCATAACTGCGTACTGCTGTGGAGTGATAAAGTAGCTAGGTAGGCGTTCTAACCCCAGATGTGGCAAGTGTGTGTGTCTGTGTAGAGAGTAATGCATTTAGTGTAGCCACACGAATTACAGTTCCTATACTCAACTTTGGCAAGCCTGCTGATGTCACCCACCTAGGAATACACCTTTGGGAAGGTAGTGGCCCAGTAATACTCGCCAACTGTCAACACGGATTTAGATCTTCCCACAGTACCACCACAGCCCTGCTATCCTTCACAAACTGTATCAACAAATTCCGCAATAACAATGTCCTGTCCTCTGCACTCTTTATTGATTTATCTAAAGCTTTCGACATGGTTAATCACCAACTCTTCCTATTTATACTAACATCTCTTTCACTCGATCCTATGTCTGTGAACTGGTTTACATCCTACCTAGAAAACCAACAGCAGGCTGTTCTCTGGCAAAATAAACTATCTAATCTCCTTCCTATCTCCCTTGGGGTCCCCCAGGGCTCCATATTAGGCCCACTCCTATTTTCCATTTATATTAATGATCTACAATCAGCTATTCCACATACCACTTGTATTCAATATGCAGATGACTCTACAATTATCTGCTCAGCCACTTCTCAAGCTAAACTGCAGTCTATTACCCAAAAAGCGTTCAGCTCTGTAGAACAATGGTTCTCACACTGCTGCCTTCTCTTAAATCCCAAAAAAACTAAACTCTTACTCTTTACACCAACCCGGAAGTCTACCCCTTTACGTTTCACTCTTACATCTAACAATGGAACTCTTATCTCTCCTGACCCAACCACTAAACTCTTAGGAATAACAATTGACAACCACCTTAACTCTGATACTCACATTAACACCACAATAAAAATAGTTAACAAAAGCTAGGATCCCTTTATAGAATCAAACCCTTTCTTACACCACTAGCTAGAACTGCTATAGCGAGAACCCACCTAATCTCCTCTCTACTCTATGCGTCTCCTATATATACACCAATCTTTCTAAAAATAACCTTAACAAACTAGCTATATCCTATAATAGTATTGCTAGATTTGCCACAGGTTCTCCATTTAGAACCCATCACTGTTTGAACCTAGAACAACTAGGCTGGCTAGAATTTCTTAACCAACTTCAATTACAGCAGCTCACAATAGCCCACAAGACCTTGTTACAAACCAACAGCACACCTATATTTTCTAGCCTCATAAAACCCTATAATAATCTCAAGAATCTACGCTCCTCAAACAAACTGCTGATCAAAACTACCAAATCCAACAACTCTGCAGGTGAATCCTTGTTCTCTAACTCCATTAGGAAACTTTGGAACAAACTACCCTCTGAAATCACATCACAGACTTCTCTTTTACTTTCTAAAAGGAATCTAAAACTATATCTCAATAAACACTGGCTATGCTCCTGTACTAACCCTGACTAACTTTTCTCCTGTTACTACTTTTCTTTCTAAACTATACCCTCTATTATCTTCCCTTCATAGTCTCACCATTTTATATGATTACATAAAAATTTGCATATATGTAATAACTATGATTATTATAATTTAAAAAAAAAAAATTTTGTAACACTTCCTGTTTTTATAATATCTGTCACAACCTTAACATTAATTGTATAAGTTTTTACTTGGAGCTTATCTCCCCGGGCCTCTACTGAAAATGGACATGTATCCAGCTAGACTAGCCTGGTCAACAAATGTAAAATAAATAAATAAATAAATAATTACCGTAGCGTGTCCTATAACTGAGTACTGCTGTAGAGTGATAAAGTAGCTAGGTAGGTGTTCTAACCCCAGACGTGGCAACTGTGTGTGTGTGTCTGTGTCTGTCTGTGTAGAGAGCAATGTTTTTTAGTGTAGCCACATAGATTGCAATTCCTATATTCGACTTTGGCAAGCCTGCTGATGTCACCCACCTAGAAATACACCTCTGGGAAGATAGCAGCCCAGTACTCACCATAGTGCATCCTGTAACTGCGTACCGCTGAAGTATGATTTAGAACTGTGGCAGGCTTCCATCTCCACCCATGGCAGTTCTGGATGTTTTGTGTGTGTCCATGTTTGTATACGGAGCAATGCATTATAGGCTAGTCACACACAGTACATTTCACATGGCCCACTTTGGCAATCCAGCTGATGTCATTCTTTGTGAAATACAGCTTTGGGGAAAGAGTTCCCTAATAATCCTTGTGGTACATCCAATAACAGCTCCATGCTGTAGTGTGGTATAGACCTCTGTCAGGGGTTCTATACCTACACATGTCAGTCATGGATGTTTTGTGTGTGTCTGACTGTCTGTGTAGGGAGCAATGCATTTTAGGATAGTCACCCGCAGTACATTTCAAATGGCCTACTTTGGCAATCTTGCTGATGTCATTCATTGTGGAATACTCCCTTGGGGAAGGAGTACTTCAGTAATGTGCACGGCGAGTACTATAACTGCGTAGTGCTGAAGTGTAATAAACTAGTTAGGTAGGGATTCTACTCCCAGACATGACAGGTGTGTGTGTGTGTGTATGTGTGTGTGTGTGTGTGTGTGTGTGTGTGTGTGTTTGTGTTTGTATCTCGTATCCAGTGTAGAGGTGGTTGTGAGCATGTGACACATGTGGCCAATGTGGAGCAGGTTTTGCTAAGTCTTATATGGCGACCCTACTATATAGCACAATGTCCACTGTACAGGGATAACACATGTGAAACAGCTGAGAAGCTGGGGTGTAAAGCAATACCCATACATGTGACATCAAGGCCAGGCAATCACATTTAGCAACCCCATTATTACCCAGAGCACACTCTCAACACATGTCTCATACACACACACCTGCCTAGGCAACAGCCAATATGGGGGCAGTACGCTGCATATTGGCCACTGATAGTAACCGTGGAGTGATAGCAGTGGGCTACAGAGGGCATGTCCCCTTGTCTATCTGGCCAATATGCATGTAAATGCTGACAGTGCACCTCCCCTATGTTCCCCAATGGACATCTGCACCACCTGTGGTGCCATCACATGTGTCCCACAATGGACATACCATGCCTGACAGCATGCCCTGTATGGACAGTTGCCACTGACACCAGGGAATGCTGTCAGCATGCCACCAATGTAGGTGCAGGTAAACCTGCTTCCCATTACCGGTCCCTGCCACAGGGGGCAAGACTGGCACATATGATGGTACTCTGTGTGCACAATATGGGCCAGACCCCTCAGGTACAGATCCACATGTCACTGTACATGCATGTGGGAGGTGTGCACATCCTAGACACCATCCATGTCATGGGGTAAGGAACACATACATGGCAAGCGATGCACAGCACTGGCCACACACAATAGTCACCCAGGTGACTGGATGGGGGATACAATGCCCAACTGTGTGGGCAAGAGTGGAAACTACAGCCCTGAGACACAATGCAGACCATTGTCATGTGGCCTGATGCCAAGGTATAACCATCGCCTTCCCTTTTATAGCCTGCTGCCACAGTCGACCACCACACACCCGTGCAGACGTGCACTCATGCATGTCAGTACTGGCACCCTGTGTGTTTCTCTATGTGTTGTATGGTACGTATGTTCACAGCCACACTATCTACAACCCTCATGTGCATACAGAAGCATGCTGTCAGATGTCAGACATCTCCACATACCCTTTTCCCATACCACCTCTGTATGACCAGTGTGGTGCATGTGGTACCTGCACAGTGATGTGTTGTGGCAATCCCGCTACTGATGTGCTCTACCCCTGGCCCTGCTAACTGTGTCAATGTATGCATGTCCCTGTGAGAGTGTGGCTGTGCTGATGCTGGCACCTGTTCATGCTAACAGGCACGTGTACGTCACCTATCGTATAGCTACTGTATCCCTGTTGCAGATGTCACGCACCATCACGGATATGCTCTGAGGGCTCCATAACAGGTGGCACATCCAATAACTTCATCGAACTGTGAATGCAGTACATAGTTGTCAGGGGTTTGATACCCTATTCTGGTAGGTGTATGACACAAATAAGCTGCAGTTTTACTCCACTACCCCTCCCTAACATGTCTTTGCCTCTGTCTGCCTCTCCCGCTCCCTCTCTGATGGATGTGGAGACCTACACCAGCTTTGCTTAGGCAGCAGCATGTGTATTTTAAGTGATGCTCATGGTCAGCTGATAGCCTCTGCATGAATCACAGCCTTCCCCTAGCTGATTGTATGTGGAACAGCTGTGGTAACAGTCCCATAGCCAATTACATGGAAACACACTCCAGTATCTAGGAACATCATGTTGGTGTTGACCCTTGTCATTCACTGTGAGCAGGAACTAGATCTGCTGGTTGGCAACCAGCATCTGTGATGGATTGGGGATTTACCTTCAACAACATACACTGTGGAAACAGGGCAACACACAGGAGGGGGTGTGCTTGTCCCACCTACAGACTGTAAGTGCTGCTATACTGCATGTGGCATACTATTGGTTTAACAGTGTATGTGTATGGATATGTCTTTCCTACATGTCTCCATACCTGTCATGTCAGTTCCATGTTTATGTGGAATCCCCTTCTGCAGGGTCATCTGCAGACAGGGCAGTGTGTTGTGCCGTTGGTTCCATGTGTTACCTATGGAGCATCTATCTGTGGACTGCAGATGGTAGTGTGAGGATTGCAGTCTGTATATGGTGAAAGCCGTGACAGTTACTGGTGTCTTATCCCTCATAGGACATATGTTGCCACAAACCCTGTTACAACAGTAAATGTATGAGGTTATCACAGCAACATGTCATTAGTGGCCCTGTGCATGTGCTGCCAGCCACAACTCTGCCAACCTGTGTACATATGTCATGCATGACATTGTGCATATTTGCTGCTCACCATAATTTGTGTCATCATATCCACTGACATGTCAGTGAGATTTCAGACCGCTCCACATATTATGTACAGTAGGGGTTATATTTGATGACATAACCTGGACATTCTGTGGATGTTTGTACAGTCCTATGTGTGTGTGGGCATCAGTGTTACAGACAGCAGGTAGCAATAACTTCTACAGGAGAACCAGCACATTCAGGGCAGTTACATATGTGTAGGAGGGTCAGGAATGACAGATAGAGTGTGAATAGAGCCATGTTATGCTTTGTATAGTACTGGTGTTACAGGGTGTGTGTGTGTACATACTACTTTACCTGGGAATGCAGTCTGTCTGCATAGCCGTCAACTGTGGGCCTATCCTCTTGGTGGCCAGAGGTGTGCCGAACATGAGTTGTCTGTCCACCACACAGGTCCTGTGTCTGATATCCCAATGGCAGTGCGTGAGTGTGTGGAGTGCTATCAGTACACGACCTACATATCAAGCTGGGCACATATGACATGCTGTGGGGGTGTGTTCCATCATGGGCAATGAGTATATCACACTATCATTGCTGCCATAAGATCATTGCTGCCATCAGTCCACGTCTGTTCTATCCCCCACTCATATGGTGGGGCTGGGGCCATATACGTGTGGGCATTACCTACACAATACATGCATGCTATTATGCACTCTAGAGGCCAGTGTACATAACAGTGGTATATGGGCCTGTATTATTGAGTCTGGGAGGGGCAACATAAACGACCTTCGCTGTTAAATATGTGGGGGTATGAGGGGTGAGCTGCCGGCACTGTAAAAATCTACTGCCAATCATTAGCAGACTGGAGTTCTGCTGTGGTGACCCCTAACCGGGAAAAGCTGAAAGAAAAGCAACAACAACATGAGGGGTGAGCTGCCATAAGGTATCTGGATGTAAAGTGCCATATACTTCACCTATATGTACATCACGTACATATTTTCGGTTACTGCAAGCCTACTGCCACCCACTAGATGGACTGTTCTGTTTGTCAGTGTGCATGTGATGGTGTCAGTTATGCCTTGTTATGTCACAGTTACAACCCATGTGGTCACATGACATCCTTACCTCCCACTTCTGTTGTACAGAGTGTAGATAGCGGCTGCTGAACTATGCACCTGCATTACACACTGTTGATCGTTTGGTATCCTGGTGCCAAGTCAGTCCTCACTTCTGTACAAATCAAAGGACTTGGCCTGGACAGTGACGGTTGGGAACCTTACCTGACTAGGGCATTACTATAACTGTTTCATGGTTGCATTCCTCTGTTTATATGGCTGTCACTGTCTAAACAGCTATATGACATGGCATGTAGAACTGTCATGGTACACAATGAAAGGTATTCCATTTCTGCAAACCTGTGTGTAGAGTTTTCTCAATGCCCTCTCTATGGGTAAATGTTGCAGGCAATGGTCATCATTTGTATGGGTGACCCATACAGTGCCCGGTTGTTCAGGGGTTTTCTGTAGGCATAGTGGCTGTTCCATATTGTGTGCACAGACTACATATGTATCCTACTGTATATATATCTGCGTGTGTATGTGTAGTCACATGTGTTTGTGTATATATGTATATATATATATATATATATATATATATATATATATATATATATATATATATATATTATATATGTATTTATGTATCTGCATATCTGTGTATCTGTATCTTTATCCTGGGGATGTTGCTGGCTACCACAGTTTACATTACCAATGGGAGGCAGACTGTAATGCATGATATGTGAACAATACCTGCCTGACATCATACAGGTGGGATGTTGTACTCTTAACTTCCTGTGCCTCTGTCGTGTCAGGCCCTGGTTATGGGACCTGCAAAATTTGGTAGCGTATTGCGGGGCAGATGTGTTTGGCCATGGGGGGGAGGATGCCTACTTGTACATGACGTATAGTGTGTGGGTACTCTCAACCCCAGTAACATTACATGTCGACATATGTGTGTTTGTTAATCTGCTATTGCTCTCTAAAGATGTATGGCCATATGTATCGATATATATATATATATATATATATATATATATATATATATATATATATATATATATCTGCTGACATATATGTAACTATGTCTGTATATACCTACATAGCTGTATATCTGCATACACATATGTAATGTGTTGTGTATATGTAGACATATAGGTGTAGACACTTATATGTGTCGATGTAGCCATCAGAATGTATATATGTCCATATATAGTAGTGATATATATATATATATATATATATATATATATATATATATATATATATATATATATATATATACATATACAGATATGTTGTAGCAGTGCAGATAGTAATATATTTACACACTGATACATCTAGATGATGGTATACATTCTCTGTGCAGTTGCATGACTGGACTGGTTGATATGTTTCGGTTGTTGCCATGACTTTCTACAGCTGTAGTGGCCTACTGTTAGACCATTGTAGCTGTGTTGTGGATGGTCCTGGGGTCAAGAACTGCATGTGCTGGATATTGCATTGCACATCATATCTGTTATGGCTGTGGTGGGGGTGAACATAGCAGTCATCACCAGGTTCCCCTCATGTGAGCCCCCACCCCTATCAACCATGCATAAGGTCAATTATTTTGTGGTAGGGGTTCCGGTTGTTATTCATATCTGGTGCTGCAATTCACATATCTATCTGTATATCTATATGTATATCTATATTAACATCTAAATATTTGTAGACATATGTATCCACCCACCTACATACCATTGATTTGATATGATGTATGTATGAGTCAGACAATTATATGTACCTGTGTATCTCTTTACATATGCAGATCAATGACTGTCCATATGTCCATGCATGAGTGGCTCACAATATTGGCCTGCCCCACATTCGTCTGGCCAATTGACATGGATGATGTCAGGCATGTGGTCAGTCAAGAATGCCGATACATTAAAGTTGCAGAGATCATGCTGTTCAGATTATATGTATTACAACAGATCACTGTTTAACTAGAAAAGTTTACATGTATATGAACAATATTTCACGTGTCCAGATATGTACCCCACTTTTGTCACACTGTGTCCACAATGTTTGCAATAAGAGGTTGAGTGTTGTGCTATTAGTACAATTACCCTTATGCAGAATGACTGTGCTGCATGATATGTCTGGGTATATATGGGATGTTTGTATATCTGACATGGTGTAGTGTTAATTCACTATGATAGTGGTATGCAGGGTCCTGGGTTCTTGACGTGCAGTGGCTGTCAATTATGTTGCAGGGTTAAAGAAGGGCGGTGGGATGAAGGGTGATTAAGGCACTTGTAAGCAGTCATGAGCATGTTTGCGCAATGGTATGCATCACCAACTGCAGGCAACAGCCAGTTACACCAGGTTAGCCCCGACATTGCTTACTTTGTGTATGCAGTACTCACTGTCATGCAAACACAGACCTCTGCTTACATATGCCTACAGGTAGCTCGCATCAGATTTGCTGAGCCTGGAAACGTAAACACGCGTGCTAGGGCTGACATATGCTTACAACAGCTTATTGCTGCTTAACGTAACTACTTGCTGTATGCAGTATGATACCGACACCTCACATGTGCATTTCCTGCAGTATTCCTGTTTATGTATATATATATATATATATATATATATATATATATATATATATATATATATATATATATATATATATATATATATCTATATATATATATATATATATATATATGTATATATATATATATATATATATAAATATATATATATATATATATATAGATATAGATCTGTATATATAGATATAGATCTATATATATATATATATATATATATATATATATATATATATATATATATATATATATATATATATATATATATATATATATATATATATATATATATATATTATTTCATGGCCTCAGTACTCCAGTTCATGTATATATGTTTTTCCGTGGGTTATGTGCAACATACATATTACCCATAGTGTGGTTTGCCATGGCAAATGGTATGTCCTAGAACCTTCCCTGTGTCCCCCCTCCTTTCTCACTGACATCCACAGGCCGGTCCCATTAGAATGGGTTCATCCAACCATGGCACGCCTTGGTCCATAATGCTGTACCCATCATTCCCCCCCTTCCCCCTCCACGTATCAGTCATCCTTCCTACAGGTTCCAGCCTAATCTAACCACACCACTACACATTGTCCACTCTCCACTTCTTGGGACCCTTCGCATGTGTTTTCTCAACCCATGGATCTTCAGGCTTCCCATACATGTGGTCCGCGTACATACGTCACCATCTGTGCTTACTTTTTAGGCATGGTATGTTACCCAGAGGACTCTTTTTGGCAGACGTTTGTGGACGTCCCACCAGGGACGGACATGCATTTGTTTTAGAGTAGACTTAGCAGGGTGACACTGTGTCTCCCACTGGTAGTATCCTGCCAGTAGTCTCAGAGCCAGTGCTGTGCTACTCTTAGCCTTGCGTATTATTAGATTTGCATGATAATCACCTTTTGGCACTGATTTCCCCTTCGCCACTTGTTATATATGCAGCACATATATGGACACTGTCTGGAGTCCTGGGAACTTCTACACTTTATTACATTAACACCTCACATCTGGATTTACTGCTGTACTCCAGTTCACATATGTATGTTCTATAGCCAGTTATGGCACATATGACTGCATACAGATGGCTTTCACAGGTTCAATTTGGTTATACTATGGTGGGGACATGTATACTACTATCCCATTCTTTTGTACATCTGTCATGGCTTGGTGGATAGCTACTGGGACTATGGTGTACAGGGTCCTGGGTTCGTGACCTGCATGGCTGTTTATGTTGTTGCCAAGCTGACAAAGGCCCATTGGATACAGAGTGATTAAGGCACTCTAAAGCAGTTGTACGGTTGTATGCCTGCTTATTAGTGCGTACATATGCCTACTATTGCCTATTTGTGCTTACACCTGCTTACTAGTGCCTTATTCCGCCTGACACAGATACATCACATGTGCATTTTTTGTGGTACTCCAGTTCATATTTATCAGCTATTTAGTGGGCTTTGGAACAAAAATATTGGTTATAACATGCTTTGCCATGTAAAATAGATTGTGCTACAGTGGGACCCGAACCTGGAATGCCTGCTCATTGGTCAGGTGCTCTACCCACTATACTATTGCTGTTTGGCTTTATTTGCATATTTCTAACATATTGTACTACCCATGTTTCCTTCCCCCGGCCCTCGAGCTCACTGCACACAGCATCCATCCATTCTCCAGTTGCTAGCCCAGCCATACCACACATACACACATTTCCCTCCCTATACATGTCAGTACTCTTCCATTATACTGTCTCGACCCAAGCTTCTGCAGGTTCTTCATCTGTTTAGTCCATGTACATTCGAGTCTTCCTTTGATCTTCCTCAGATACTTGTGGGAACATCTATGTGACCCACAAAGTTTGGTTTGTCCCGCCAGGGATGGACCTCTTGTTGTGTCATGAGTAATCTTTGCTGGTGTACACTGTTTCTCCCACTGGTAGCATCCTGCCAGGGGTTTGAGAAGCAGCAGTTTGCTCACACACTGGGCCTGCCTCATCTCCCGGTTCCGTGGGTGTGACATTCTGTGCATGAAGCACTCCTCCACGGCATGCACCATTTTTAATTCCTCTCTTCAGTATTGTGCAAGACTACTGTTCTCACTTATGTGTGGACAGGTACTGTTCATTCATACACATAGACTGCTCGGAATACTGCGATTAAACAATGTGCACATGTTTGCTGGTATTGATCTACATACTTACATACATTTCCTATACTGTTGAATGACTGTGGTGGATGATATGTTTGTGATAACAGCAGCTGAATGTGTATCTGTCATGCCTTTGTGGTAACTTACTTAGACTATAGTGTGCAGGGTGAGGGGCTTGGAACCTGGGAGTGCTGATTATTCTGTTAATGGGCACGTCGAGAGCTGATGGCTACAGAGTGCCTAAGGCACTGTGGAGGAAGTGTAGGCAGGTATGCGCTGGTGTGCGTGAGGCTCAGCCTTGCTGACCTCCGGTTATGGCATCTTACACTGAGTTAGCCTCCACATTGCTTAACCAGTGTGAGCATTGCTTACTGCTATCAAAACAACAGGGACTCCACTTGCTGCCATATACCCCCACACTAATTCATGTATTTAGTTCACATTTGTGGTCCGAGACAATCCAACTGGATGCTTCCTTATTGTCAGCGGTGGCCCATAGACTGGACCCAGCTACACATTACACGTACTACTGAGGTGTACACATTCATAGAGAGTAACAGACTTACCATAGCTACATACCACATTCTTCATGCTTAGTACACATTAACATGTCGATATTATACATGCTTAGGTCAGGCTTACATGTCGGGTATGACTGTTGACAAAGGTCAGTTTAAGGTGATGTGAGATTCCAGTTTAACAGTTCTGGATAGATTACACTCAGGTATTCAGGTTAGGTTTGGTTATGCCATACCTGTGTGGTAGAGTAGAAGAGAATAGTGAAGGAGTAGGTAGGCAGGTGGAGGGCAGGACATTGTAAGAGTATAGTAGGCCACTGGAATGATTGGTCGGGGAGCAATAGGGAAGGTTTGCAGGATGTTGGGATTTGTATGTGAGGCAGGACAGGAGGTGTTGGTTGCACTAGTAGGTGTAGGGGTATAGAGTGTTAGTTGGGGGGAACTTTGCCAGGTGGTGAGCATGTGCTGATCCAAGTGTGCTTGAGGTGTTCCTTCATGTGTTATTTACATGTGACGTGTGGGACAGCTGAGGTAATACACGTAGGTGTGAGGTTCCAGATTCTGCCAATATAGTTGGGGAAGAAGGTGTCACCTACTTGTGACTGTGAACATTAATAGTAATGAAACAGGGGTCGATAGGTAAGTGGTGTTAATGGGGCACACAGAGGGGCAGATAGTAGGGGAAATGTCCAGGGATGTGCAGGAAGGCTGACGGGAAGGTCCACAGCTGGCCATTTCTTCTACAGCAACAGCTGTGTATATATACACTGCATTTTAGAGTAGGTCTGGACACATTCCCCTGGGTGAGGGTGTTGACAACAATAATACCTTGTGATGCCAAGTATTTTGGCTTACATACCTACTGTGGAGTGTTGCGACCATGTGTTCTTTGGTGTTATTTAGTGGGATTGGCAACAACACATCTGGTTATACCATACTTTGCCGTGTAAAATAGACTGTGCTGCAGTGGGACTCATACCAGGCGTGGCTGCTCATTAGATGGCGGCTCTGCCCAATGCACACTATTGCTTACATCCCTGGGGCGGTCCGAATAGAACCACTCCAGCCAACACCTGCACACGTAGGCCCATAATTGCATACCCATAGTCCCCCCCCCCCTGCACCTCCTTTACAGCACTCATCCATACTCTGGGTGCAGGTCGGGTCCAAACACATCACTACACACTGCCCACTCTCCACTTCACGGGACCCATCTCATACGTTGTCTCAACCCATGGGTCATTAGGCTTTCCCACCCTTGTAGTCCAGGTACATACACGCCCCGCCTTGATAAGTCACTGCACGGGCTGCCTCCTATTACAAGACAATTTTTAGGGTGTCCCGCAAGGGATGCTCATGTCTCTGTTCCAAGATTAGATTTAGCAGGTCCATTGTGTCCTCCCCCCGCCAGTTGTATCCTGCCTGTGGTTTGGAGAGCAGTGGATTGTTTACATTGTTTGCATGTTTGTTTGTATGTTTCCCCTGTCTGGCTGGAGGGGGGGGGTTGATGCTACATGTTACACGTTTATTGATTGGGCCCCTCAACCCCATTGGCACGGCCTGTGAACATATGTAATTCTTAAGTGTTGTATCATATCATAGCTATATATCTGTGTATATATACACAAATATATATATATATATATATGTATGCATACATGCATATATATATTTATATATATATTATATATATATATATATATATATATATATATATATACATATATTGCTGTATATATATATATATATATATATATATATATATATATATATATATATATATATATATATATATATATCTAATGACATGTGGATGTATGGGTGTCTGCATATGTATATATCTATATGTGGGTAGTTATATATATGTCTGTCTATGTATGTATACATTTGTACTACAGAGAGGGAGAGGTCTGTATCTATTTAGTTATGGATATATATATGTATATATATATATATATATATATATATATATATATATATATATATATATATATATATATATATATATACACACACTTACCTCTACATATTTAGCTACATATCCTGTAATGTTGACTGGTATTGCTGGATACTGTGTTTCGTGTGCATACCGGCCAAACTGGTGTGCCACGTATGCTTTGCGATACCTACAACTAAATCCGTTAGTGTACATGGAGTCACACGCGTAATCAGTTGTTAGTACCAGGAATACATTTGTCCCATGCGGGACAACCCAAACGTTGGGTATTCAACTTTCGTCTACACCCAGAGTTACATAGGTACTCATGGCTATGTGCATGGACTACAGTGTGTGCCAGACCTAGGATACTTGGATCGGGACAACATACGGGATTGGTCCCGAGGGGGGGGGGAGTGGAGGGGGGGCAATGTGTGGTGGTGTGATAGCTACAGGCCGATAACCAGGGTAGGGATAGTGGCTGCATGTGTGCAGTGGGTGGGGGAAGCGGAACTGTGGGTAATGAATATATGGGTTGAGGATGGCCTTGGTTGGATGGACCTGTACTGCTTGGCCCGCCTAGTGGGTGGGGGAGAAGGATATGTGATGTCAACATGTGAAACATAACAGTGGGCAAATTTAAATCCCTATTTGAATGACACACATACAATACAATGACCTTGGTAGTGTATTGCAGGGTGGACGTGTTTGGCTGGGTGGGAGGTATGCCAGTTCATACGTGACGTATATTGTTTGGGGCCTCTCAAGCCCATTAACAGTGCATGTGGACATATATGTTTCTGTTCCTCTGCCATTGCTATCTACAGATGTCTGGCCATATATACCTCTGTGGATATATATATTTGCTTACATAATTCTAACTATGTCCGTATGTACCTATGGAGACATATATCTGCATACATATATGTAACCTGCTGTGTATATGTGGACATGTAGATGTTGACATATATATGTGTAGTTGTCAGCATTTGCATGTATATCTGTTCATATATTTATATATATATATATATATATATATATATATATATATATATATATGTATATGTATATATCTCTGGATATTTATATAGGTTCATAGGTTCATAGGTAAGTACTAGGCTATCTGCCCAAGGGCATTTATAAGCCTAGCCAGAATGTGTTGGCTTTCGCCACCCCCTTAGATTAGTTCCCTGTGCCTCTGTCCAGCAGAGCCATCAGTTCCCCGTGCCACTGTCCAGCAGAGCCATTAGTTCCCTGCGCCACTGTCCAGTAGAGCCAGTGCAGTGATCCCCGGGGTAAATTTTCTGTTTCCCATCCACCCATCAAGGTTTCTCTTGAAGAGTGTTAGTGAGGGGCTCTGCCTGATGTATATTGGAATCCTGTTCCAAAGCATGAGGAGTCTCGGGGATAGGAATCTATCCCTCCAGCAAGTCCTATTTATCGTTGTGGTGAGGTTTATATCTCTAGAGCATGTGGCTCTCTGGGATTTGTTTTTTTTAGGTGGAGCATGTCCATACATTCTGGGTTGGACATGGCCGTGTATGTCAAGCAGAGATCACCTCTGAGTAAGCGGTATGCAACTGAGTACAGCTGGAGTTTCTTGAGTCAGGCTGCATAGGGCATCTGTTTGTGGCCAGTAATCCTCTTGGTGAGGTACTTTTGTGGCCTTTCCAGCTGTTGCAGGTGTCTTGTAAGGTACATCCCAAATGGGGCATTGTATTCTATGATGGGTCTAATGAGTGATGAGTAGAGAGGCACAATAACCTCTTTTGTTCTAGATGTGAACCCTTTTGTGATTAGGTGGGCCACATAGAAGGATTTTCTAACCACCTTGGCAATATGATTATCAAAGATTACTACCTACTTGGGTCCCCAGATCCCTTATTATATTGTCTGTATTTAGGGGACTACCACCTATGTTTTAGTTCGCTGGTATTTTGTTTTTTCCAAAGGGGATGACTATGCACTTTTTGGCATTTAGCTTGAGGCCATGATTTTGACATCAGGTATCCATCTCAGTGAGACCCATCTGAAGGGTGTCTGTATCAGCTGGAGAATCAGTTATGGCCCCTAGTTTGCAGTCGTCTGGGAACTTGATCAGCCATAGTCCTCCTATGCTTGCCTGTACCTCTCAGAAGTATATACCAAACAGGAGGGGTCCTAGGACTGAGCCCTGGGGGACGCCACTTGTAACCAGTTTAGAGTCGGACGTAGAACCTGCAACTCTCACCATGTGGGTTCTATCCATGAGCCAGTTGGCAACCCATCTCGTGACATAGGGGTTTATGTTCAAGCTGGTGAGCTTGTCTATAATACTAGAATGGGGAATGGTGTCGAAAGCCTTTGCGAGGTCTAGGTAGGCTGTGTGGACCTTCCCTCATCTAATGCCTTGGTAACCATCTCAAAGAAGTCCACCAGGTTTAGGAGGCATGATCTGCCCTTAACAAAACCATACTGGGTAGGGTCCAAGATTTGGAGGTTCCCAATGTCTCTGTTAATGAGTTCCATGATGATGCGTTCCATAGCCTTGCAGACCAGGCTAGTCAGGCTTATAGGGCGATAGTTCCCAGTGTCCGTTGTGGCTCCATCTTTGTTGATCGAGATAACTGTTGCTGTGCGCCACTCTATGGGTACGTAGCCTGTAGAGAGGCTGAATTTGAACAGTGTGTTTAACGGAGGGGTTAGTTCATTTTGGAGCTCTTGTGAGACACAGCCTGTGACCCCGTCCGGTCCCATTGAAGCTGTGTTTTTGGCTTTAGATAGGGCTGTTTTAACCTGTGCATCGGTGATTGATGGGATCCTACATTCTTCTGGTATGCTTATGGGCCCTTTAGGAGGTGAGAGGGGGGTGAAGTTTGCACTAAACCTGTCTGCCAGAATGTTTGCAATATCAGTCGGTTCAGTGTATTTTGTGCCATTCTGCACTAACTCAGAGCAGATCTGAGAGTTTCCACTTAGGTTCTTGACATAGCTAAAGAACGCTTTGTGGTTATCTTTGGAGTCACTGGCAATTTTTCTTTCGAAACTAGCCTTGGATGATTTAATGAGGGATCGGAGTTTCTTGCTGATACTGATCAGGGATGTCTTTCCTTCTTGGGAATTTACTCTTTTCTGTACTAGTTTCCTCCTTCTGTTGTATAGCTTGTTTATGGCAAGGGTCCACCAGATTGGTTTCCTTTTCTTGGAGGAGTGAGTCTTGGTTTTACTTGGGATAGTATGATCCATGCATTCCTGCAGATGCTCATAGAGTGCCTTTTAAAGGTTTCAGCAGCTTGGACAGCATTGTCCTTTAGCATGGGGGCTGTGAACCTTTCCACCTCGGTCTTAAGTAACGTGAAGTTTGCTTTTGAAATGTTTTTCATGGTGGTTTCCTTGATTGGGGGTGGGGGCAGAATGTGGATATCCAGAGTGATTAGTCTATGGTCTGATCTAACCAGCTAGGGGTTGACCTCCGGTGTGGAAAACCGGTCACCCATGTTGGTGATGACCAGGTCCAATATGTTGTTCCCTCTGGTTGGGGTGTTGACCAGTTGATCCAGGGTGTTCGAGTTTATAAATTCTAGGAAGCGTTGGGCAAGGGAGTTAGTGCTTGAGTAGTTCTCCCAGTTTATGTTTGGGTAATTGAAATCATCCAGTATTAAGGTGTTTGGTAGGACCTTCTTATTTTCCAGTGTCTCCAGAAATGCGGAATGGGGGTCCTGGGCCATGGTGGGTGATCTGTAGCAAGCTACAATTTGGATTGCAGTTTTGCCCATTGTTAGTTTCACATGGATGATCTCTGATGCATTGTGCTCCGCCACTACCCTGGAGGTGTGGGTATCCCTGATGAATATGGATACACCCCCGCCTTTTGTGTTTTGGTCCTGGTTCTGTGACCGAAAGGTATGGTATGAGTTATAGCCTAGTAGTGCTAGGGTGCTCTCAGGAGCCTTTAACCAGGTTTCTGTTACTGCACAGATGTCGATGTTCTCCATACTGAGGTGTGTCTCGAGTGTGTGCATTTTGAGGTTTAGACTTCTGGCGTTGAGTAGCATTACCCTCGGTTTTTGGTTACTTGTGCTATTTATGGTGGTGGGTTTGTCTTTTCAGCCTTGCCTAAAAAGGCACTATGGGTGTGGCAAGAGGCTTGGCCAGTATTCGAAAGCCTAAGGGTGACAGGTGCAAGCCATCTCTTGTGAAGTAACGTGGCTTGTCGAGCATGTCATCCCAGGTGGACAGATACTGGATCCCCTTTGAATGACACCAGCAACTTAGCCAATTGTTGAAATTGATCATTTTTCTTTATACTGTGGCATCATTCTTGGTGAGGGCAGGATGCTACTCAGGGTCAGGGTCATACCGGCCTGGGCTACATGATCAGAGAGCTCTTCCATGTCTCTTTTCATGTAGTCCAGGGAGGTACTTCTCAGGTCATTTACACCAACATGGACAATGACAGAGTTGTATTTGTACTTGTTCTGGAGTGACCTGAATGCTTGTGTTATGTGGCGGATCCTGGCACCTGACAGGCAGTTAACTGTAACCTTCTCCTTGTCCAGTCTAGTTAGTGGGACATCAGTATGCCTGACTATAGAGTCGCCTGTTACTAGTGTGTTGGGTATGTTATTTTGCGTTAAGGGCTGTGATTGTGTGGCACACTGATTATGTGAAGTATGTGTTTCATGGTTGGTGATGGGGTGTGGAGGTTGCTTGGATGTCTGCTTTGGAGGTCTCTGTTGCTTTTGCAGATTTTTATTTAGAGCCTCCGAGTATGTTTTCATGTATTCATGTGTGTTATTTGCCGGTGTTGGTTTATTAGGTCTATGTGAGACTGGTGGTGTGTTGCAAGTATTACCCTTCTCCTCTTGACTGTCTGTTCCAGTCTTGGGTTGAGAGACCTTTGCCTCCAGTTTGGCTGTATAATTGCATCTCTTGCATATATTAGTGTTTGGTGATAGGAGGAGAGGGTTGTCTGTGTACATGAGGCAGTACTAACATTGCCTCAAAATGCCCAGATTCACCAGTTGGACTGGAGAGTACACCGGAAACTGTCCTTTGGACATGCCTGAATAGGTAGAGTAAGCTGTTTTTCTGACTGTCTGGTGGGGACGAATAGAGAGCCTTGTCCTTCTGGACAGTATAGGGGGGTCTAGTGCTAGTGTTAATTAGTGCTTGCTATGAGTTTTAAGCAAGTGCTTGACTGTGAAATGAATGGTTTGAGTGCTAAAGTTGAAGGTTTGTCTAGTTCCAAGAGAAAAATTGAAGAGTAGACTTTGTGGAGCTGACAATAGTTTCACTCTAGCTAAATGGTGCTGCCCGGTGCACAAATGCACAAATGTGTTTTTTATAGCAGGGAAGTGAAAGAGATAGAAATTAGCCCAAAAATGGCTGATACACTACCAACTTCTTGGCTGAAACCACTCCTCCAAGGACAGATAGGCTGCTCAAAGCTCCCCTCTCTCACAGGTGAACAGAGAAACTTCCTCCTATCCAAGTAAGATATGGGCAACACAGAAAGTTGTAACTCTGCCCTGGATTCAGCAATAACCTGAAAACTGGACTATACTAGTTCAGAAAGGCAGGTAACAAGTATATTTTTTTTTCAGAAAATAGAGTAGATACAATCAAAACAACACTTTAAATGCACAGAAAAGGCTATTGCACTTTAGTGTGTAGCCTACAACAGTTAAACAGATTATTTAAACACAAAAATTACTTAATTCAAGTGCAGGCAGTAAATAAGTACAATATGTAGCAATAACAAACTTTTTAAATCACTGATTCACTAAAAAAACTGGCGTTTTAGGCAGAATTAGTTAAGACAGCAAGAAAAGCAGAAAAGTTATACTTAATCACTCCAAAGTCACTCTTTTGTCTCTCTGCTACTGTAGACTTTGTATATATATATATATATATATATATATATATATATATATATATATATGTGTGTGTATATATATATATATATATATATATATATGTGGCTACATCTACGGATATGTTGTATCCATTTAGATATTAATATATTTGCACACACATGTCCATCTAGCTGTAGGTATACATTCTCTGTACTGTTGCATGACTGGGCTGGGGTTATGTTTCTGACAACATACGATTTATGCATATCTAGCATGGCTTAGTGGTAAATCATTTTGTGTATGGTGTGCATGTTCCTGGGTTCTGGCCTTGCAGAAGCTGTTTGTTTTACTGCTGGGCAGAACACTGGCCATTGGATACGGTGTGCTTAAGGCACTTTAAAGCAGTTGTAAGCAAGTTTGCGCAGAGGTAAGCACTGCTAACTTCCGGTCACAGTGTCCTACACCCAGTTAGCTTCTCCTTTGCTTAATCTGTGTCGGCAGTGCTTAACCCCGTGCAAACACACTTGCACATGCTTACTGGTGCTTACATATGCTTACTGTTGCTTATCTGTGCTTACGCCTGCTTACTGCTGCCTTATTCATTATGATATTGACTCTTCACATGTGCATTTTCTGCAATACTCATGTTCATAAAAATGTGCGTTATTTAGTAGGTTTTGCATTATGAATATTGCTTATGCCATGTTTTGCCATGTAAAATAGACTGTGCTGTGCTGGGAATCGAACTGGGAATACCTGCTCGTTAGGCGAACACTCAGCCCTCCACACTATTGCTGACATGCTTCATTTGCATATATTGTCCTTGTCATCCTCTTCAGCCTTTTAGGCTGCTTTCACTATGGCTAATCAATGGGCACACCCGCGCACCTATGGTTAGCTGTACTCGGAGCTTTAGACACAGATACAGGGATTTCTTCTTTTGATTTTTATGTCCTGTTGCTGTTGTACACATGGGGGACTGTTGGTGGGGATATGTGGACACCTATGAGAGGTATCGCACATTTATTTCCACTTTCTGCTGTTCAACATTGCAGGAGCATGTTTATTCTGAGGGCTTTGCTCTCAGACACACCCCCTGCACTGGTACATGCTCAATGTAAGCCTGGGGGCTCAGGCAGTGCACCTTCATTACTATGCATGGTGCGCTGCCATTCTACTCCTAAGCGGTCACTTCCGTGCAAGCCTAAACTAGTCCTGCATGGAAGATTAGTAAATCCAGGGGTATGTATTGTTTTACTGTAGAAGTTCTTTATTGTAACCAATAGTAGGCACGCTACTGTTGGAATTGTCATAGTTATGTATATTTCTTTATAAGTCATTCTTGTTTTTATGGGGTTTTTTTTCTGTTTTTGGAGCTTTTCTCCTCAGGCTTCTGCTGAAAAAGGGCTTCTAGCCCAGTCATACTAACCCGGTTAAGAAATGTCAAATAAAATAAAATAAAAAACTGGATCTATTGTAAGTTATGTATAATGTTTGCAACTACAGTTGTTTCAGTGGTGTCTGTGATGTATAATGTTTGCAGGTAAAGTGGTGTCAGTGTTATTTGTTTTTCATTTATATAAATGTAAGCTTGCTTATGTTATATGTGATAATTTAATAAAGATGTTTATTGGAAAAAAAATGTCAGAAATGGTAACCACGATGATCGACATTCAAACTTCCACACTTCCATTTTTGAAAGTCTGTGTTAGCATTTACATTTATGCAGGGGGCATGCCCCCCTGAACCCCCACACCCCCTGCATATTATATATACCAACTCCAAGATCACATTACAGTATGGAAAAGGGTAAATGGTATGAAGAAGTTCACACATTTTGTGAATGAAAGTGCTAATGAACTAAATCTTTAAAAGTTCTGCTGGTTTCTTTTTTTAGCCATCTGGCTTGGATTACAGTTTTGCAAAAGGGTAAATTTCCCGATTTGCACTGTACTGCGATCTCCATTCACAATGCTGAACTCATAATAGAGAACCAAGCCTTCCTTTCACTATTATGAGTTTGTAATATTTCAGTTCAGCATTGTGAAAGTTTAAAAATGGGACATTCTAACACAGTATTCGAAGAAGTGCCTTTGAACATTTTGTTAGTAATCCTATATATATGTATATATATATATATATATATATATATATATATATATATATATATATATATAGTTTAGTTATAGTTATAGTTTAGTTATAGTTATAGTTAAGTTATATATAGTTAGTGTGTATTTATAGAGAGAGAGAGAAACAGAGAGACAGAGAGAGCGAGAGAGACAACAGAGTTTTGTGTATAGTCTCCAGGCACTCATTCCTCAGAGGTATAAACATGAGTTCCAAAACACAGTAGTTTCCTTGATGAATCTCTGTTACAGTTTTGGTTGGTCTCTCAATAGAGAGCCAAAAATGAATGCTTAGTCTTCAACATTCTTTTTTAGGTTAAGGTTACTGAGAAGTTAGTATATGTTCAGATGTATTCTTTTATATTAAATTAAACTTTTACAATAATAATAATAATGATAATAATAATAAAAAATTGTTATAAACAGTTCAGTTCTCCTTACATTTTTTGCTTCTCAGAATGTACGAACTGAAATTTGCCCTTTAGTGCATGAGTCATTGTGTAAACCACAAATCTAACAGTTAGCCCAACTTCTTTGATCTATCTGCACTTATGCCGCCAGTACTTTTATAATTGACAGTTAATATATTTTTGTGAGTTGTCATTTCTATTTTTAACAATGATATCTCCTATGACATTTGAAAACAATTTTAATACAAGAAAAAAAAATGAATACAACATTACCCAAAAGTCTGTAACTAGTATTCAGAAAGAATGTCAGAGCTTGTATAAATTCCCTACCGTAGGTAGGTCAATTTACACAACATTTAGAAAATGAGATTCAGAGACAGCTATGTCTACAATGAAAAATTATCACATTTTTGGCAGTAGTGTTGACAGACATGTTTACCTTGATGGCCTGTTCACTTCACTGAAAAAGGCACCCCTAAACTTACACACATGCATTTGTACACACACATTCAGTCAAACACACGCACAAACATAAGCATACACACACACACACACACACACACACACACACACACACACACACACACACACACACACACACACACATGCACGTGCGCTCACGCGCACACACACACGCACACACGCACGCACACACACACACACATGCACACACACACTCTCTCTCACACACACACACACACACACACACACACACACACACACACACACACACACACACACACAGACACACAAACATTTCTTCACATACACATACATCCATACAACATCAAACAAGCTCCTCGCAATTGATTAGACTTAATGATACATGCATTCATTCTCAGATATACACACACACTCCCACATGACCACACACACTCACACACACACACACACACACACACACACACACACACACACACACACACACACACACACACACACACACACACACACAGTTTCTCTCTGTTCCCTACCTAACCTCTTTATTACAAACCCCCAAGTACACTCAAACTCGTACACACACACACACACACACACACACACACACACACACACACACACACACACACACACACACACACACACACACACACACACACAAACCCACATCTTCAGAGAGCTTACCTGTTCCATAGTTACTTCCAGTGGAATCTGCAGAAATTTATACAGCTGAGCAACTATTCATTTTAAAGTGTAAATCAAGAGCCAGAGGTATTTCTAGGGGTGTTAATATGACTAATTAGTATTAGTTGCCCCCCCACGCAGCTCACCCAGTAAGACTGCCTTTCACTCTGATGCTCCCACTACCAGAAGCCATTGGCAAGCAGTTTGGCAGCCTATGAAATGGAAAGGGAAACTGCTGGCTGTAAGGCTTCCCACTTGAGATAATCCTCCCAAAATCATAGAGTATACATTTGCCTCAGATAACTTTTGAAAATACTAAGTCCTTAAAAGTTTAGAATGCTAGATTTCAATAATGAGCTATTTACAATATATATAATGCATTATGAAGTCAACACTGAGAGAACTCAGGTCTTTCCCTATAATTCATCCATTCTCTTTATGTAATTTTCTCCATTTCTTCACTTAATGCTTTCCAAGCCTTCCTAACATGATAGCATCCTGAGTTACTCTTTCCTAGAATAGTTCCACAATCTCCTTTCATCCTGGTGGGTAATTTTCCTGTCTTCTAGTACTGTTTTTTTGCTAGGGTTGTCATGCCCCAAAAAGATGTTTGTTACCTATTCCAGTTGTCTCTCTCTCCCTTTGTCTCTCACTTAGTACTCTAAAATATATGTTGAAATCAATACACATACTACACATGGCCATGTCATGACACAACTCCTGTAAAAATCTATATATCCCTCAGATTTAGGGCATGAAAGAATGTGTAGTCAGTTCACAGACTGTCCTGTGTTGAACTGCCAACAGCTTTCATGGCGAGTTTAAATAAATCTTGTGCAGTCTACAAATAATATTTGTGTAAACATTTCAGTGGGAAACCTTGAAACTTTCTTACTTTTTCTATCATTAATCAATCCCATGTATAGCTCATTCCTGTGCTCTTCTGAGGTACTCATTCCCAACATTTCCTCACACTCCTTCTCTACTTTATGTCTTTGTCTTGTCTTGACTTCATGGCTACTATTACTTTATATACTCTTGGCTTCATAATTTGCTTTAGCACTTTTCGGCACAGTATCATCTTTATATGAGTAAAATTACCCCTCTTTATAGCTATGTAGACATTTCTTAGTCATCTGTATATAATAAAGTGATTCATTCTCACATTTAATTTGTCTTAAAATCTGCCCTAGTTTAAGAAAGCCAGTGCCTCTTTTAGGTACAGTAATTGCAGCTAAGCCTTTCAAATTATTATCTACCTGTCCTGCTAAGTTTGACCCTTCTCTCCTTTCACAAAGACACCCACCTTAATTGGAGAAAACAAGTTTATAATTCCTTTCAGACTTCTTCATTTTATTAGCCAGTTATGTCTGTCACTTTTTTTGATTTCATAAATGATACCCTGGATCATAATTTCTAAACATAACATGTTTGTGTCCATTTGCTACTCCATTAATGCTTATTTCCATATCTCATTTCACGTAGCCCAGTCATTTTGGCTATGCATGCTTGCTGAAAAGTATTAATTGTGACTCTCCCCAGTATGCCCTCAAGGGAGGCATTTACAGACCTCTCCATCTTTTGACAGCTGAATTTGTGCCTAAGAGACCCTGTAATTTTCTTACCTTCAAATAAAATCCCTCTGTTTGTTATTTGGATCACTAAAGAGTGCCTACCCCAGACCTAATAGATCCTTCTGGAAGAAGTATAATGCCTCAGAACTTCACAAAGTATGAACATTTATTGATCATGCACTCTTTGATGTATAGGATCATAGGATTATAGGAGCTTACTAGGCTAATGGCCCTGGGACCCTTACAAGCCTAACCAAGAGCTTATCCCAAAAAGAAACCTCAGTCAGCACCTGTTGACCCTGTCAGTGAGGGGCACAGGTGGAACCCCTGGGACAAATTTGTGTTTTCCCATCCCCTCATCAAGGTTGCGCTTGAAGAAGGTCAGTGAGGTACACTGTTTGACATGTATGGGAAGTCTATTCCAGAGATAGGGCAGCCTCTGGGAGACAAACCTGCCTCTCCAGCAGGTTTTGTTGATGTTGCATATTAGATTCAGGCCTTTTAAGCAGGTAATGCGCGAGGAGTTAGACTTATGGATACAGAGCATCTCTAGCAGGGTAGTATCGAAGATTGCCTTGTAGGTGAGAGACAGGTCACCTCTGAGCAATCTGTATGATACCGAGTAGAGTGATAGTGATTTGAGCCTGTCCACATAGGACAGGTTTTGGAGGCTATAAATTCTCTTTCTGAGGTATTGCTGTGGTCTTTCCAGTTGGTGAAGATGTTTGGAGAGGTGCATACCAAACTGGGTGTTATACTCAGTTATTGGTCTAATAAGGGAGGAGTATAGAGAGGTAATAACCTCCTTTTTTCTGGATGCAAACTCTTTACTTATGAGATGAACCAAGTAAAAGGCTTTTCTAACCACTGCCGCTATATGATGGTTAAATGTGAGATTGTTATCAACCTGAGTACCCAGGTCTCTCACCACAGGTTGTGTGCTTAGGGGGTTGCCATTGATGTGGTAATCAGTAGAGGCCGTGTTTTTGCCGAATGGTATGATGATACATTTTTTTGCATTTAGCTTGAGGCCATAACTTTGGCACCAGTCATCAGTTGTTGTGAGACCCTCTTGCAGTATGTTAACATCATTTGTTGAGTCAAGGACAGCACCCAATGTACAGTTGTCTGCAAACTTGGTCAGCCACAGGCCTATTGTCTTTGCCTGTACCTCTGAGAAGTAGATATCAAACAGTACGGGTCCCAGGACAGATCCCTGGAGAACTTCACTAGTGACAGGTCTGCTATCGCAGGTGGAGGTGCCTATTTTGACCGTGAGGGTCCTGTTGGTGATCCAATTGGCCACCCACCTGATGAGACAGGGATTTATGCCAAGTTGTGTTAGCTTCTTGATGATGTCTGAGAGTCAAAGGCCTTGGCCAAGTCAAGGTAAGCTGTATGTACTGACTTTCCCTCATCCAGGCCCTTAGTGACAGTCTCAAAGAAGTCAACCAGGTTCAACAGGCAGGATCTGCCCTTGAAAAATCCGAACAGAGTGGTGTCAAGTGCTTTGAAATTGCCTATGTCCTTGTTTATGAGATCCATAATAATACACTTCATGGCTTTACAGATCAGACTTGTCAAGCTAATGGGGCAGTAGTTTCCAGGGTTAGTAATGGCACCACCTTTCTGCAAGGGGATGACAATGGCAGTTCTCCACTCTGCTGGAATGAAGCCTGTACTTTGGCTGTGGTTGAACAGGGTGCTCAATGGCAAAGCCAGTTCTTGCTGGAGATTATGCAGAATGCAGCCTGGGATACTATCAGTTCCCATGAAAGCTGTGTTCTTTGCACTGGATAGGGCCTTTAACACTTGGTCTATGGAGATGTGAGGTGTAGGACAAGTATCGGGGATGTCAAAAGGGCTTTTGGGGGGGACAGGAGGGTGAAGTTTGCTCTGAATGTATCTGTTAGTAGGTTGGCTAAGTCAACAGGATCAGTGTAAGTGATACTATTAAGTACTAATTCGGAACAAACCTGTATAGTTAGATCCATCACTTGTCACTTTTCCGTTCTCTTCATGCTGTCTTCTTTCAGTTTTGAATAAGTAGACTTAACTATGTCCTTCACTATGCTCAGTTGTATTGTATTTGCTATATATATACTCACCAGGGTAAATTTTTAGGGCTACATACCAGCGTTCACTATCTGACAACTAGTCCACTGAAATAAAGTTTAAATTTTTATTAATCAGTATAGCAACACCTCACCATTATATCCTTATTTTCTGCTGCTACTGCTAGCTGGTATCCAAATCTTACTAGCTGTGCATATTTGTTTCCTGGTGTATGGGCTTCCTAGAGAAGTAGTGTCTGGAGAGGTGTTTCTGTTATATACTACAGCATTTTTCAGTTTTTACCAGGTTATTTAACCATTTACATTCCATTGGAAATGCTTAACCATTTTCTCTTATTATCTTGACATTTACTCTGTTATCCTCCTGAGGTACACAGAGATAACATGCATATCATTTATATTTCCTCCAGCTTTTGTCAGACATTATCTAATTTTCATCCTTCTCGTAACCTTAATCCTTTTTCCTTTGTTCCAGTAACAATCATAACAATTAGGACATTTTATAAGATCTTGTTATGTTATAGTAATGACAGACCTCTATTGCCTTTAAGCACACATTTAGAACTATGTACAATATAATCACTTTGCAGTACTAGAGCAGCCATGATCCATAGATGTCTTGTTTCCAAACTTCTCCAAAATCCACTAATTGCAAGCCTCAGGGTAGACACTGTTCATGGGAAACATCCGCAGTATTTTATCAAAACATCATGTTGGCTCATTTCTAAGCTTTAATCCATGGGAGAGCCAATTCCATTGCATATTTTACTTCAAACATTTTCTTCCTTCCAAAAAAATGGTGAAAAACCCCACTGTAAGTACTGCAAGTACCAGCTAAAAGAAAAAGCATTTGCAACAACTTAACACATTTTATCATAACATCTTAACACATACATTAGAAGGAAAACCATGTCAATTATCTCTCTCACAAAGTCCAATGATTTATCTTTTACAGGAGCTTCTGTTTAAACAAAGGAAAAGAGATAAGTTCATTTCTATCTACAGTACTCATTTTACAGCTACCTTTTCTTGGATTCAGTTCCTGCATGCTATCTTACTTGGCTTGGCTGTTCAGTTTTTCAACTCTTTCTGTGCTTCTTCTGGGTCCACAAATGATTTTACACTTAAAGAAAAGAAAAACTTAAAATAAATTGGATAGATTACTTCCAGTTTTAGATTTCTTGCTCTGCATACCTGCAATAATGAAATGAAATGAGTCCTTGTTTACTGTAATTTTTGCACTGAAGTCCTGCACAGTATATAAATTCAACAAGGCATCCAAAGGATGGAAAGTAGATGTTCTTTTAACTCATATGTTACAAACTTTACAATGAACTGCTGAGGTTATCTTGCATTTACTGTATGCCCAAGTGCAAGCAGTCTAAGTGCTCTTTCTATCTTTATTTCCATTTGGAGCAGAGGAGACCTCTCAGCAGTACCATTGAATAAAGGTAACTGAATCTCTCCCTTCAGCCTTTCCTTGCAGTCCTATTAGTCAAAGGTAACTTTTTTTCAACATGATGTAACTGTTTTAATTGGACGCCATTGACCATAGCCAAAGTGTTTCTTTTGATGCGCTGTTAAAACATCAGAATTGTGCAACATTGTCTGCTCAATCTATGGCAAACCGTTTTTTTTTTTCATTTCAAGCTACCTGCAAGTCTGTTTTACCATCTATTTCCTTTAATTTGTCCATTATCTTTGTAAACGGAGCTTCCTTTCCAGATAAGTATCACCTGCATCCATAACCCTAACATCCACCTCCTTGTCTCCATTGCTTTACAACGCCTTTTTTAATGTGGTGAAGAACCATGTTACTATAGCTTTTCATATTTATTGCTGCAAATACTGTTGTGAAGAAAGCTACCATGATGTCTCTACTCATCTGCCATTACAAGACGTCCCCTGTGCTAATGTATTCTTTGACAATTTTTGCACTCTCATCTACAATAGTCTTGTTTTAAATCTATGCACAGTACAGAGACAGCTGTTATTCAGGTTGCAAATGATTTCCTATAGGTCAGGACCAATGACTTTATGCAGTTGTGTTCCTTCTTAATCAGTGTGTATCACCACAGTGGACCTTGACATCTTTACTGAGCACTTGTGAGCACATTGTTGTTTTTCTCGTACCATTTTCAGATGGTTTGCCTTTTACATTTTTAACATCATACAGTAGATGACCATGATCTCAGCGTTTAAGTCGTTAAGTAGCCGCAGAATGTAGGATGCAAGAGAGTTTGGTCTTGTCACCTTTGATGTTCACGCTGAATATTCTGCCATGTAGGGAGAGTTTATAGGGCAGAGGATTATATTATCAATCCTATGCTATAAATACATACCGTTAACTCTCCTGCACTCACAAATCTATTCTAAAGTTTACCGCTCTTGAAGACTCTCCATACACCCTCCTTTAGCAAGTGGCATCAAGTCACTTGCTAAAGACTGTTAACACACACCTTGCCATTCATCATCCTTTATATCTTTATCTTCTTTTCCTTTATTATATGAAGTAAATAGATCTGAATGTATATCATGAGTTCCAAATCTGGGGGGGGGGGGGGGGTATTAACGACAGGCTTGCACTTATGAATCAGACATCAGTTGCCACCACCTCATACTATTTCCATCTTAAAAATGCTGCTTGGACATAGAACATCAAAATTCAGAGGCCTTGCCTGTTCAGCATTTCTAGATGTGGCACAGTCTGGAAATTTAACTTCTTCGACACTTGAAAGCATGTTATCCTCCTCGTTTTTGCTCAGTTCAACAGAGTAAATGGCAGAGAGCAGATGGCATATTCTCCACTGCCTAGCATGGGAGATTCCTGTATATATTCTTGTCATACCCACTGATTCCTTCAAAACTCATTTGAGTTGCCCTGAGGTGTCCAAAAATGCATAATTTACGGTTCTGTTGCCCTAACAACACAGATCCTGCCAAGGATTTTCTTATGAGTTTTAGACCTCAAGATTCACCTCACTTTCTGGTTCTAGATGCAGTCTCATTATTCAACTGAATTTTTAGGCAGAATTATCTCTTACTGCATCAGTTCATCTAAGAAAATGCCCTTAATGACTGATTAGGAATAACTGAGATGGGTGAGGCCTATCTTTTTTCTCTTTAAATGGAAATCTGCAGATGTGAGCACCCCAAAAGCGAGTTGTACCAGGTATTACTAAAGCCAGCTATACTACTGTGTTGAGGGTATGGCAAAAAAGTATTAAAAAAGCACTGGTTGTTGCTCATGCTATGCATTAGAGGCAGAGACTGTATATTACATTTTCATAGGGAATTACTAGACTTTTAGTTCAGGAGACCACCAATAACCCCAGAGCACTGCCTGGTTAGAACACACAGTAGGCAAGTAGAGATTAAGAAAATCAGATCAAACACTGCACTACAGGAAGCAACTCATTAACAATTCATAGCTTTAATACTCTTTGCTGACTACCGCACTTCTCATATCATAGCTGTACTTAATGATGTCATGCTTACTAGCTGGTCAGGGTGTGGACACGTTTGGTATTGGATTGTATGTCTACGGCAGAGTACCCGTGCCTTCCAATAATATATAATTTGTGTGTATCAACAAATTAGAAATGCTCATTTTTTAAATTAAGCTGAGTTGTAGGGATGCAACACGTTTGGGCCACCTGATGCTGGCTTATAACTACTGTCATTTAAGTGCTACATACATGAGAGATCAATGAAAAAGAACTTTGTTAGTTTTTTACTAATTTTCTGTTACTTTGTGTTATTTGGGTGGTGTCTTGGACCTCCTGAATTTGTACTTTTATTTATTTTTCTGTTTGCTATACTTGTATATTAAAATCCAGTTTTTGCCTTATGATATTCCATCTGGAGTTTTGCTATATTATTTATCTTACTTTCAGTATACCTACCCTAAGAGGCAGTTAAGCAGCATCTGTCATATAAGCACAGACACGCAGAGAGAATCACACACACACGCACACACGCACACAGACACACACACACACACACACACACACACACACACACACACACACACACACGCACACATACATGAGCATGCACACACTGTTTATTCCCTGCATGAAGAGTCAGGCATGCCCCACTTGTGATGTCAGCTTAACAATATGTCAATGCATTTGCTGTTCTTTACTGTAGCTGACTGTTTTGTGATAGCTTGTAATACAGTCTTTCTGTAGCTGCAGCCTACCTTGATTACTTTTAGAAAATTTATATCAAAGTGAAAGCAAACTTTATTGTCAATTAAGACTAACACGTGAATCGTAAATTAAATTTTGTGCATCAGCTCAATTCTTGAGGTTACAATGGAAAGTGAAACAACACATACAAGTAGAGGAATAAATATAACTAACAAATACAATACTACTCCCAATATATGCAAGAAAGAGCAGAGACATTTATTAACACCCATATACAAAAAGAATACCCTCCCCTGAGTTAAATTAACTACCCTTTTTAAAGTAATACAAAACATACTACAGATTGAAATGCCTAGGTTATTTGTCTAATATTGCACTTGAGTGAGTTAAGTAATATTGACTATGGATATAATAAGTAAATATTGCACTTACTTGGTCTATATGTAAGTATAGATTGTACAAATAATTAAAAATTGACTTGCTATGTGTCCAGACTCCTGGGACTAGTGCCTGAGTTCAGAAGTTTAATCACTATATGGTGAAAACTGTTATTGAATCTTATAGTCCTGCAGCAGATGCTGCAATATCTCCTACCCAATGACAGATGCTTAAGCAGTCCATGTGGAGGATGTGTGTTGTCCTGCATTATGTTTGTGGCCTTTTGGATGCTTCTTGCAGAATAAAGATGTTGCATCGATGGAAGAATGGAACCTGTTACCTTCTCTGCAACCTTTACCACTCTTTGTAGAGCCTTCTTTTCTGCAACTGTGCAGCTTTCAAACCACTCTGTGGAGCTGCAGGTGAGGGTGCTCTCTATTGCACCTCTGTAGAAGGTGGAGAGAATATGAGGAGGACGCTTAGCTTTTTCAGCCTTCTTAAAAAGTGGAGGCATTGGTACACTTTCTTGACCAGCTGGCTGGTGTTTCTTGACCATGAGAGTCAAGCTATACACCATTTATTGAACTTTAAAATATGAATAGAAAATGATTGCATAAATATCCATGAAATTAGAATAATCACAAAGATAAAATAAAAATAAAAAAAGAATTGTAAGACTTCTTCTTCTTCTTCTTCTTTCGGCTTTGTGTATTTTCTTTACAGTGTTAAAGTGCTGCAACATTAGATTAAAATTATAGATTAGTTTAATACATTCCATGAAGTAGTCTGTTTGAGAATATACCTGTAGCTAGATAGCCATGGGAATGTTTCATCACTTAGGAGTTTCACTACAGCAGTGCAAAGCATTCTAGCATGACTCTAAGAGAACAATGCTCTTTTTCAAGTATTCTCTGTTCTTACTGCCATAGAAAGATAAGCTAAAATTAAGGAACTCAAGAGATTTGCAGTGACTAGTAAGATGTCATCTAACAAGTGCTGAGATTGCAAACTCATATCTATTTCCGAATTCTCACTTTCACACAGTAGTAATTATTTCACGTCACCTTAGCTGAAAACTGCAGACATATCCTGAAAAAAATATTCAAATAAGGTGTTACGGCATCACATCCTGGCCCAAATGTAAACTCTTGCATTATTAATATAGCAATTATGTATAAAAAGACTAAATAAGTGACATGTTTTTGAGGGGGGAGACATTTAATTTGCATATGCCGACATGCTTAACCTATGCTTAGTCTTTAACTGCACAATTTCTCTCTCTCTTTCTCTCTCTCTCTCTCTCTCTTTCTTATATTTTAAAATTACATTGATGACCATTTTATGAACTAGACAGCTATCCTTGACTTTCAAGCAATTTCAAGTACAGTAATAATAGTAATCCAAGATTTCATATTTTATCAGACCATTAGCAAATCTTTCATCTTGTATGCATTTTCGGTTAAAACTACACTCTATTAATATCTATCAGAATTGCACAACAGAGTGTCTGCAATGCATATGTGTATGTACTACTACATCTTATCCATCCCTTAAATACATTGCATCCACTCATCCATTCTTCAGCTGGGTAAAATTAGTTTTGCTTTACAGCGTACTGATTAACACATTTTACATTAAGTAACACATCACCTATGACTATCTCACACAATTGCACATTATCTTTCCTTCCATTTCTTTTAAGCAACTGTATTTATAGTCCTTATTTATTAACAGTACAACTCTGATGAAATAGTCATGCATGTTGCAAAATGTTACTTTCATATATGGCTCTTGGAAGCTATAATAGCATAACTAGCAGACGTAAGAAAGCTTAGAGAACAGCAATACAGCTGTTATTCAGACTATGACTCACAACAGTGTATCTTGTTTTACCTTTAAAATCATTCATTTAGGATGAGTTCCTCAGATAAAGTGCAACACTTTTATTGAAAAAGCACATTTCCTTTACCTATCTTTTTGCAATACGTGCACAGTTCAACAATGGCACAAATTATTATAAAAGGTAATTGATGTGTATTAGCAGGTTAAATTAGATATTCTTTTTCACAGTTCATAACCAGAACATTCCAGCTGAAGCTTCAGAAAGTTTCCCATGAAAGTATGTTAATATAGATATGGTTACAGTTCATATTTTGAATACTTACAATCCCAATGCATTGGCAGTGGTAGTGCAGTGGTTAGCATTGTCCTCTCACAGCAAGAGGCTCTCTGGTTCAATTTTCACCTGCAGTGCATTCCATGTGGAGTCTGCATGTCCTCCCTATGGCCGAGTACATTTTAATGACATGCAGGTAGCTGCATGTGTGTGTGCATGCGCGTTCTGTGAAGGTGGGGTGCCGGGCTGGCAACTCGACACTGTAAAAACTCCACTGTCAGTCAATCATGAAAATGTGACTTAACCACTGAATGATAAGTGTATGTATTTTCCTCCCTGTCTCTAGTTTTAGGAGCATATCTTGCTAAACAGAGAAATAAGATGAAGTGTAGTTAAACCTTCTCTAAACTGTAAAAAATATAAGAGACTGAAATGAAAATGACATGGGTGGAGATTTAATAAACCCCATGTAGGAACAGTGAGAAGCCTACATGGAGTGTACTGTGGCAGTGTCTGTGGCTCCCCCTCAGCAGTGTGCCTTACATATTAATGAAGGCACGCTACTGAGAGAGAGACATGTAACACTGTTGCAGAATCAGGGTAGGGTGTGTTACAGTGTCCGGAGATGAGTAACACACCCCCTGCACTGTTAAAGTGCTGGATGGCAATGAAATATAAACGTAAAATATGTTATTTCATTTTTTTCTTTTCTTTTTGTGTTTGCATGGTGTGGCGCTTAGCTGCATACATGTGCCAGACATCTAAAAATAGAAACTGGATACTTTTAATTTTCACCTCAAAGGTCATGTTTAATCATAGTTAAGTGGGTTTTCATGACAGTGCATGGGGTTTAGAGCTGCTTAAACATAATGGACAGATATATATAAATGTATAGCAGTTTCCAATATATCCCTGTAGCTGTATGGTTAAAGTCATGGTCCTGTGTGCAGTAGGTCAGTTTGAATACACAAACAAACCATTCAGCTTTTTACCTTTGATAGCAATATTATGTTATATATTTTTTTATTTTATTAACTATGTATGTATTGACATTTGTTAACTGGGTTAGTCCAGATTGGCCAAAAGCCCATTTTCAGTGGAGACCCAAAGAGAAAAGTGCCATTTACATACAGGTCCACAATACCTAAAATTCACACTCCAAGATAACAAATTAAAATACAGAAGGTCAGGAAATATAGAAGTGCAATACATACAAAGAATAACAAAGTAGTAGTAATGAATAAATAACTTAATATTAGTCCTATTTTGTTTTGTTTATTTTATTTTTTTTTTCCGTTTTGAAATGTGGTTTGCCATTAGCTGAGCTCTGCTAAGCACTGCTAAGCCAAGCTAAGTAGAGCTTAAACAGGACTCGTTTTAGCAGTGCTTAGCAATGTGCAGCTCCGCTTACCTGGTTTGGGCACTGCTAAGCAATCCTAGTTTAAGCAGTCCTCAGCTCAGCTAAGCTGGTTTGTGTACCACTAAGTTTTCCTAAGCATTGCCATTTTAAGCACTGCTCAGCTGGGCTGAGTGGGTTTGCACAGTACTAAGTGGATCTGAGCATTTTTAAAAATTGCCCAATGGTGGCAAAGGATGGGAAAACAGCTTTATTTAAGTGCAACAGTCCGGAATACAGCCAGTATCTGTTGGAGTTTGCATTTGGTAGAGATTATGACAGGAGTTGGAGAGGGTGTGTGCTTCCGGGCACAGTGGTGGGGCATTTAGGATTCCAGGGTCATGGTTGGACTCCTTGTGAAAGTCCATGACATCCGGCTGCTGCAGGGCCAGTACCAGGGGTCAGAATATAAATCAGAGGCCTGGGACTGACTGGCACATGACTTCATCAGCACAACTGTTATCCCGCACACAGGTGAGCAAGTATGTCACCACTATGATGACATGAAGCATAGGAAGTGGATCTCTTGGCAACTTGGATCCAAGATGCTTGGGCGGACAATGCCCCACAAGTTTGTAAGTATTGTAAGATTGTTTTGCAAAATGCTAGTATTAATATGTGATAGACAGGTATGCATGATGGTGTTATTCTCTCCCCACAGCTGTAGAGGAGAGAGCTCGCAACCTGGAGGCCCATGCAGGGTGCCTGGCCAGTTGTGCAGAGAGTGTGGTGAGTACAGATGTATCTTGCAATGTATTGTAATATAAATAAGAAAGAGTACAGTAGTAACTGCCAGTAGGTATATTCTGTTTTGAGTGTTCTGCAATGAATGTGGTCATAGACCTGGACTGCTATTAGTGAGTAATGCCAAGTACAGTTCAATATAGAGAAAAGCATGAAACCTGGTAATGTTAAGGAAAGAAAGTTACTACTGCATTAATAATGATAAAGAACTAAAAGTTTATACTGTATTAATAATAATGTTATAGTAAGAAAGTGCAACTGCATTCATACATGTTAAGGGAATAAATCAACTGTAGTCATACATTAAGGCAATAAAGTACAACTGCATTCAGATTTGTTAAGGAAATAAAGTTAGTACTGCATACATTGTGGAATAACAGCTGTCTTTCAACACCTGCATTATTTAAAGTGTTCATCAATAAAGACTGTTAGATGTATACCAATCACTGTTTCATGTCGCCCCCAGTAAAGCTGTGTTTTGCCAAATGGTGTGTGTATTTTGGGCTGTTGGTTAAGAAATTGAGTATTACAAGTGCTGTGAAGTAAACATGGGAATAATACTATAAAGTGACTGAAGGTTAACCGATAAAGACTGTTTTGCTAAAGTGTAGCTGCGAAGCTGTACTGCAAGATGTAATGCATTATGATATTTGTTCTGCACTAAGATCTGAACCTAGAATAGCAATGGCTAAGGTACTATAGTGTGTTTCTCTCAGGATTGTCTTGTGTTAACCATTACATTTCAGCTATATGCATTCCTGAACTTAGTTACGCTACTGCAGGCAAGTATGAAACTGTAATAGCTGTAGACTGTAAGTATACCATCTGCAACTGTATATGGGTCAGGTAGGCAACCCAGCACTCCGATATGGTCTATACACATCACACATGCTGCCATCTGCTAGAGGTTAAATGTGTACACCTGCATTCCAAGTATTAATACACAGTTCACCTACTATCTCTGTCATGCATTAATCTCATGCATGTGTGTTCAAGTGTCACTGCAGTCTTGAATGACACTCTACCTCTATTACCATGTCACAGTTTGTTAGCAGGTGAGCTGTATGCATCTATTGCTCAATCAATATTCAGCATTGGCTCTGTAGCTTAGTGTGATAAATGTTAGGTATGCTGTACATTTTTTCACACGCAGACTGGGGTTTGAGTCCAGGGACAAGTGTTACTAAATATTAATACAAACTGGTATGTATTGTTAACAGCTTTTATCCCCCACAGGAATTACAGGTAAATAAATGGCTGTATTATTTGTTCAAATGGGTTACTAATTTGTGTGTCCAGAAGTACCAGAGTGTTAACAGCAATGCTCAGCAAGGTGATAGGACTGCAGTAAATGAAAATTCAAAAAGTACAATACTAGCACAAGTTATTAAAACAAAAGTGTTTAACCTTGGTACAGCTGTAAACATGGTGTGTCTGTGAATGTCTGCTGATAATCTAAGCCCATGCCTGCCAAGGATGACATGATAAGGATAAACTCTTTGTACTGTGCACGATACATATCTCTCAAGTGTCATGCTGTCATGGACTCTGATCACTGTTGTCAAATCCCTGGGACACAGATTTAACAGCCACTTGATTTACCTCAATAGCACAGTCACACTACATCAGTCCACAGTACTCCTTGGTAGTCACATATGTTTCCCTGACATGTAATAATCCCTGTAGTTGTGTACCTGTAGGTGTTTACAGCTTGGCCATACTCTCCCATGTGGATAGCTTGAGAGGTATGTAGGTACTACAGAAAGCTATTGCACACTTGTATACATAAAGTAAGGGAAGACCTGTAGAGTATATAAGAGTTCTCTTGCAAACAATATAGCCTATGCTGGTAGTAATGGCATGATTTTCTCTCTCCCCCCACCCCTAATCTGCATCATAATTTATTATTCTTAATCATCGGGTATGGTTTACATTTGACATATGCTGTTCACAAAACATTATGTTGGGCCTTGTGTTTTATTAGTGTTATGTATTACAACTGTTGCATACAAACATACCTTGTTGAATTACCTATGTTGTTGGCCTTATGCCATAACTGTTACTGGCATGCTGTTACAATATTGTTGTGTTCTATATGCTATGACATGTTACAATTGTAGGGGATGTGATTTTTTTCTGTATGCTGTTATAACCAACCACATGTTCGCTTCATTACTAACCTATACACTTTGAAACACCACAACACCACTCTACTGGATAGGTTGGTTCCCACGGATGCACCTACCCTACCTCAACTGGCTTTGGCACTGGGTCCCAGTACAACTAGGACCCAAACTGGATCTGCTCCCTCCACTGGTCCTGCACCACCTACGGGTGAAACCACATCAGGGGACAGAACCCACCCCCCTTGGGAGTGGGCGCAGAAAGAGAGCGTTCGCCCAGTGACAGATCCCAGGGATGGTTGCAGGATATTCCAGCATGATTTGGACAATTGACTGTGCCTGATTAAGGACAGACTGGTCAACCTGGAGAGGCAGCCTGGCCCTGTTGCCCAGCCCCCAGTACAGCCACCTTCAGGGCCGTGAAGGAGCAGTAGTGACTGCCACTAGGTGAGAAGCTCACTCCCACTGCTGCCATCTGGGGGCACTTGGTTCTCCAATTCCACAACACCCTCCCTGTCCAAGGTGTTTACTTCCCTCATGTGTCATATAGCACCCCTGTCTGCTGTCTTGTCTGTTTGCAAATGCTACCTCTCCTACCCAACTTCCTCCCCACATTTACCTATAGCCCTTCCCCAACATTCCACTCTCTCCTTAAAAAAAAAAAGGCATCTGTCTCACAAAAAAAATATCGTCCCATACATAGCTCTCCATTTTGCCCACACCTACACTGCCCACAATCAATCTTCACAGCAATTAATCAACAAAGTTATGTCACCCACACCCCTCCTCTAGGATGTGAGGCTCCAAATTCCAAATTATCCACAACATGCACAGCTTTCCTACACCTGTCCTGCACATCCCTACCTGGCATTCACATTGTTTTTTCCCCCTACTTGACCCCATTTCACCACTTTCTTATCACACTTTTTTCTTTTCTTTTTTTGTAAATAGTATGGGTTTAAGCGGGGCTAAGTGCCGAGCCGCATTGCTCAAACCTGTGCAAACCCACTTAAATTTATTTATTTCGATTTATTTTATTTATTGCATTTGTTAACCCGGAAAGTCCACCAGGCTGAAAAGAGCCCATTTTCAGTGGAAGTTCAGGGAGAAAAGCTCTGCAAAGATACATACAATTAAAGTAAAATCACTTAGATAGAAAGACAAGATTGTACAGTACAGTTATATTGCATGAGACTGATAAATAGAAGCAACGGTGTAAGAAGAAAATCCAATCATTGCCATATAAAAATACAATCATTGAAAATAATATAGTGCAATTATATTGCATGACTTTGTGTAATAGAAGCAACAGTGCTAGAGTAAAGAAAAAAATACATTTATTGACATGGGCAAGTAAAGACAGACATAATTTCTGAGAAGATGTTTATAAATGCTATTTACATTGGGGCATAGGGTGAGTTCAACTACACAAGAAAGTAACAAAGTCCAGGTATGTAGCTGTGAGGAGATTAAGCACAGAGTGAATGATAGAAGGGGGGTATAAGTGGGAAGGTAGGATAGGCCCGATGAAAGTGACAGGTAGGAGGATGGAAATGATGTGATAGTTAGAGGTATATCACTTGGAGGTTAAATCAGGAGTTCTGGTTGTGTGTTTGGGAACAGGGGCATAGCCATTTAGAAGAGAAATATGGTTTGAGGGAGTTTTCAATCGAGGTCAGGTCGCTGATTGCTCTCAGTGATGGGGGAGATAATTCCATGCCTTAGATACACAGTAGGAATTCAACATTTAGCCGGCTGAGAGCTTGGATTTCTCAATGGATAGTAGCATTTTGTTTTCAGATCTTAGGTGCCGATTTGGATGATAGTAGAAAAAATGAGAGAGAGGGAATGGCAGGTTTCTGGGTGGTAGATGAGCTTGTGGGCTGTAGTTAGTTGTAAGAATGTGAGATAGTGTTGGGATTCTAGCCAATTAATTTGATGCAGAGCGGAACAATGATGGATGAAATATTTAGCATTTGTAGCAAATTTCACAGTTTTGTTATAATTAGAGTCTAGTTTTGATTGCATGGAGGACTGCAGTTTTGTGAGGATAGGAGTCCCATAGAGAAGTGCTGGAAGGAGGAAGGAAGCAGCCAGAGTCATTTTAGTGGAGAGACTGACAAAATAGTTATGCCTGTACAGGGCACCTAGTTTTTGATGGAGTTTTTTTGATGTTACTGGGAATGTGCAGGTCAAATGTTAACTTGTCATCAATGATGACTCCCAGTAATTTGGTGTTGGGGACAACTTCAATAATGGTGTTATTAAGATGTACTTAAAGCTGCTTAAAACTGCTTTAATCACCTTCTATCTTTCTGACACTGTTCTGCACATTAGCAAAATTATCACCAAGTCTCAAACCCAGGACCTTGCCACCTAGGACATAGTGCAAAGCCCACTAGGCCACTCAGCTTTGAAGAATTGCAGGCGGTTTCATAAACATATTCTAATTATCAGTGATGCACATAAGGAAATAATATTCAATGCAGCCAACTCTCAATCCTAAGGTACCCTGTCAACTACAGCATAGTGCATTAGCCCACTAGGCCATTCAGCTCTGAAGTACAACACGTCTTTCCATAAACATATCCTTTTTGCCAGTCATAGACTGCTTGTACATATACTGGGAAAAATTACAATTCACTTGGGACTGTGATATAGACACCAAACCAGTACACAGACAAATAAATTCTGATGGATGTAAATGAAGCCTAGGATATCAGGAAGAGCTGACAACTGCACATAATGCTGTGGAATGTCCACAGTTGTGCAACCTACATTTGGCACAGTTGTCACACAACCTATGTTGTGTGCGCTGAAGTACTAGCAAGTCAGTGCACACTGAGATTATGAAATCATGACAGACAGTTCAGTGTCACACATCATACCCATCCGATTAGACATGTTCATGCCAATACTGTGTAACAGACTGTATGCATGCACATATGTCTTGCAAATACACCTGCTATAGTATTAACTCTGTGGCTCAATCAGTTACATTGCTAGCATGCTTAACATTTTTCCACCCACAGTCCTGACTTCCATTCCAGTGTGTTGCATGTCAAGGACATAGTTGTCAAGACATTTAAATGACTGACCAATGTGATTTTAAGCAGAACTGGTTACTGCTACTGCAGTCACTGTCAACCATATTAGCATCTCAAAGAACTGTAGGTTGGGACACACTTCACAAGTATGTATAGGTGTCCTAAATGTCACCTACCACTCTCTGGATGGCACTATTACATAACATATATACCAGAGGCCCATGTCTCCCCTGAACTGTTATGGGTACCCTCACCCTAGCTATGCTGTGACAACAAAACTGACACTGCTCCCTCACTCACATATACAACTTGCTGTCCCCCAATGTGTTCACAATCCACAGTATGACTCCTGGGCAGAATACAGCAGCTGCAGCCTACAACATATGCATCAGTATGTTTAGCTACTTGCTACAGGCCTAACATACCTCCCAAACACCTAGATGAGGGAATCCACACAACATCCATACATAAAGTGGTGGGGGGAATGGTCAAGTGACAGGGACATGTGTCAAAGTCTTCCCCTACAAACATACACAGCTGATAGACCAGCTGCTACTGCAGCAGCATGCATATTTTGATGCAAGTGACGTATGACACTGACAACTATCTCCTTACTGACATCAGTCCACATTGTTAAATAGTAATGTAACACATAATCAGAAAGTCAGTTCACAATGACCAAACATAGCATGCAAAACTGTGGACATACTACATAAATCCAAACAGTGGACAGTATTTCAACCTACCCCCTGTGATGCTGTAGGCCCCACATCTTGATAATGTCCTTCTCACAAGCCAGGAAAAGGGCCAAGGCCTACATGAAGGCCTCAAATACAGCACTGTGTTGCCATGACTTTGGCTAATGAAAATGCAACCCAGCTGTTCTGGATGCAATTAGCAAGTCTGAGCCACAGAGTGGTCCACAGGCAATCAACTGTTCATGAGCATTACCCACAAAAGGCAAGTTGTTGCCTATGGTAAACAGGTCTGTGACTTTCTCTATGATGACAGACTGCCCTATCCTAGCATTCTACCACAGGATTTCTGCACATAAAGGAGTACAGCAGTATACCAGGTATGCAATAGTATTCCTCATGTAATGGGATGCAGATAGGAGGATGAAGTCATGGGAAATAGGGATTACAACAATAGAGGTCTGTGGTAAATATCTTGAAATTACATGTTGCTGTTAGCTGTCCAGCAGCTACAGGCTTCTATTTTGGCTCTGCCTGCTGTGACATAAATCACAGCTGTGGCCCCTGAGCCCCCCCAGCAATGGTCAGTTCATGTATGAATGCTACTGGATTGTGTATTAGACAATAGTGGCAGTCAGTAGTGGTGGATACAGCTGGCATATTACATGATGTACAGTCAGCCTGCTCTTTTCAGTCTATGAATGTCACACATGCATAGTTCAAGCATTGTCAATGTGTCCTTGACTGTTCCTGACATACTCTGGCTAGGTCACTGTGTACTCAACATCTGTATATCATTGCCTGAGAGGTATGGCTACCATACCTGTTGAACCACTGCAGCAGGACAGCAGGGTATAGCCAGTAGTAGTTGGGGAGACACAGGCACCACCTCAGCAACTGAGTGTACATATTGAGCATGCAATGTAAGGGAATGAATACAGTACCAGATATTAAAGTACCATAACTGTTTTCTGAGGTGTCTGGCATGTGACAGCCAGATTCCCCACAGTCTATAAACAACTATTACATATTGTCCAACTGTTTTACAGACATCCACATTTATCTGACAGAGGGTCCACATATATCAGGCACATGTATACATTTTGCAAACATCTGTGTACTGTGGATGTTGGACACCCACAAGGAGGAAACCCTACAACAAGTTTGCAGTGCTGTCTGTAATTGTGTCACACACATGTTGCTGGACTGTCCCCATACACCTGTCATACCACTCACCTATTTGTCTGATGGTGGCTGTATGGCATGGTACTGGTATGTTGCCCATAGGGGACACATGACAGTAGAAGACAGTGATGGGTGTGGACACATAACAACACAGTCCATCACAGCACACAGGGCCATAACTGGTATACTAAGGATCATAGTGTGGACACATAACAACACAGTCTGTCACAGCACACAGGGCCAAAACTGCTATACTTAGGATCATACAAGGTAACTAGGCTATTGGCTCTGAGGCCCTCATAAGCCTAGCCTGGAGTTTAGACCATGTGTATGCAAGTCACCACCTGATACCATAGTCCATCAGAGACACAGTTGGTATCCCAAGGTCGTATGCCCTGTTAAACAGCCATTCATCCAGGTTGCCCTTGAAAAGGTGTAAATAAGTACTCTGCCTGATGTGGACAGGGTGTCCCTTCTACAGCTAGCTGAGTGTGTGTGGAACATAAATCTAACCTGCTCACAAGTCCTGTTGATGTCACAGACCAGGTTGAAGGCATGTGTGTGGGTTAATTGAGTGGAGCTTGACTTGCAGTTGTGCATCAGTCCCATCAAGATGGAGTCTATGATCACCTTGTATGCAAGACAGAGGTCACTTTTGAGGAATTTGCATGACAGTGGCAGAGGGATGGGCTTATAGCCTATCTGTGCATTGTAGATGGTTGAGGCCCTGGTATTCCCTGAGGAACTTCTGTGATTGACCCAGATGCTGCATGTGCTTTGCAAGGTACATCACAAAAGGAGCATTATACTCACTACTGAGCCTTATTAGGGAGAATACAGGGATGTTATGAACTCCATGTCCCAGGATGACATACTATTATGTATGAGACGGGCCATGTAGAAGGCTTTATTTAATATACAGTTAATTCTTTTATCTAGTATAACTCACCAGACTTCATCATTTGGTCTGATGAAGTCTGGTGAGTTATACCAGATGAAAGCGTTAACCGTATATTAAATAAAGACTGTTTGCTGACATATTTGACCTGATTCCAACTTTGTGTGTTGATTTTTAGATTTATAAGTCTGGTTTTCATCTTGTTGGTTACATGTAGAAGGCTTTCCTTACAACAGAAATAACATGGTGGTCTAATGTCATGTTGCCATCAACCTGTGTGCACAAATCACTCTCAGCTGATTGCGTGCTTAGGATGTTGTTAGTGCTGTGATAATATGCGGGGATGTCCCTCTCACCAAAGGGGATAATGCTGCATATTGTGGTATGCAGCCTGAGCCCATGTTTCTGGCACCTGCCATGTGTCTGCGTGAGACCCTCTTGGGGGATGTCCACATCACTAGGGAATTTGGTGACAGCACCCAGCATGCAGGTAATGCATGAGGAGTTATACTCGCATATATGAGGCAGCTGTTGAAGAGCAGGGTCCAACATTGCCTTGTAGGTGCAACACAGCCCACCTTGGATCAACTTGTCCAATACCGAGTGGACCATTACTGATTCGAGCCTGTTTCCATGGGGCAGGTGTTGGAGGCCATGGATTACCTTTGTGGGTATTACCATGGCCTTTCTAGTTGGTGCAGATGTCTGGATAGATACATGCTAAACAGGGTGTGGTAGTAACTTATTTGTGTACTGACTTAGGACTCTACATAGGTAATGACCATTTTTTTTCTGGATGCAATTCCTTTACCTAGTTATATACACTATAGTGCTACATACTTATCGCATGCACTACAGAGCCATTGTGTTTAGAGAGTGTCTAAATGTGCTTCTAAGGTAGGCCCTGAATAGGTTGCCAGTAAGGGGGTTAACAGGTTTGCACAGGCTCTTAAAATAGTATAACCATCACACACACAGCCAAGACAGCCACACTATTGCAGGGGATATGTTTACACACACACACACACACACACACACACACACACACACACACACACACACACACACACACACACACATATACTGAGTTGTCGATGCTAGGATTAGAGCCGTTACCTATCTGGTTGTATATACTATAGTGCTACATACTTATTGACTGCGCCACAAGGCTTATGTATATGGAGAGTGTCTAACTGTGCTTCAAAGGCTTATTGCATGCATGGTATAATGATCACACACACACACACACACACACACACACACACACACACACACACACACTTCTGCAGGGGGGATATGCTTACACACACACACACACACACACACACACACACACACACACACACACACACACACACACACACACACACACACACACACACACACACACACACACACACACTGAGTTGCCATTGCTGGGATTAGAGCCCCCACCTATCTAGTTGTATATACTGTGCTAAGTACTTATTGGATGTACCACAGAGCTTATGTGCATAGAGAGTGTCTAATTGTGTTTCTAAGGTGGATGACATCAGCAGGCCCTGTGAAGTAAGCCAATGGGTTTTTTACAGCTAGGCACAGCCCTTAAAATGTATTGGTGTTGCACACACATAGGCAAGACATACACACTGCTGTAAGGGGATATACTTACACACACACACACACACACACACACACACACACACACACACACACACACACACACACACACACACACACACACACACACACACCCATTGAGTTTCCATTGCTAGGATTAGACGCACTACCTATCTAGTTGTATATACTGCAGTACTATGTAGTTATCACACGCAACACATAGCTTATGCATTTGGAGAGTGTCTGCCACTGCTGTTGGGGTGGATGACATCAGCAGCTGTTGACAGGATGGCCACTGTTGTGGAGAAAACTGGTCACAGGACCTTAAAAAGAGTGACCATTGCACAGACATAGGCCTGCTGAGCATGATTTTATTACTGTATGTGGAATATCTACATAAACACACACACAGTGGCTGATGTGAGATTAGAACCCCTACCTACTATTATACACTACAGCTCACTGTACTAATTGCATGCACCTCTGGTTAAACTTGGTGTACAAGTGGTTGCAGCAATACATCACTCTATATGCCTTTGTGTATGTGTGTGTGTGTGTGTGTGTGTGTGTGTCTGTCTCTCTCTCTCTCTCCCACTCCACTTTCTCTATCTCTCTCTATATGATATATATTATATGTAAATATATATATATATATATATACATATATATATATATATATATATGTGTGTGTGTGTGTGTGTGTGTGTGTGTGTATTTATATAAAACTCTACAGATCCATATATATCTTATATGTGCCACATACTGATAGAATAGGGCAATCATGTCTGATAGGGATAGGGAGAGATGGTTAGGTATACATTGCTGTCTTTATGCTCAGATATATATGGATATCTCAGTCAGATGTGCCTTCAGACATGGGGGGAAATTAGCTAAGTGTAGGAGCATGCCCAGTGCGACCATTAGTACTTACAAGGGGACTCCAGGTCAGATATACCAGTACTCCATTCTGGGAGTTTGTATGCTACAGACAATTGACTGCTGCACCTGATTAAACAGTCCAGCACCTCCCTGATATGATGCCTGAGGGATTTTCTTGCTGTGTGCTGTCCATAATATCTGACTCATGTCTAGGGTGTTTATTGAGTGTATTAGACTGAACAGGTATTTGCATCATATGTCTGGTACATTTTACATAGCAATGTGATTTCCTGTATATCAGTGGCATATCATTGTGGATTGATGTGAGGAACTGCTGAGAGACATTTGGGCTACAGACTCCATACACCGCTTGGGACCCATGCTACTGCACTAACTGTTCTATTCTGCACTTTCTATATTTGACTGGCCATTAGGTCCTCCTTTTCCTTATATGTGGGCCTTTGTCCTGCCCTGCTCCAGTTCCTGGATTTCTCAACAGTTGCTGCTCTATGTAGTTGTAGGTATGCTGTGACTGGGTTATGTGATGTAACACCACACACTGGGTTACAGATTTCACATCTCTGACTGTACCTGTTTTGTAGGATGTCCAGCCTAGCACCCCATATGTCTACTCTGGTTCTCAGACAGTTTGTGTTATTATAAGGCTACATGGCGCCCATACATCTCAAGGTCTTGTAGCCAGAGATCTGGAGAAAGCTCGGGACACAGACACAGGCACAAACATAGAGACAAGTGTTTCATGTTGCTCTTACAAACTTAGACAGTTGGTAGAACTCAGATTTTATATTAGCATAAATGTTCGGATGGGTATGAAGTGTACATCTCAACTGTCTGTTATTATTTTCTCACGTCAGCCTTTGTTGATTCACCAGTAGTTTGTCAGAAAAATGCAAGGTTATGAAAAAGAGACCATATATATGAGACAAAAATGTGGACAGTCTGTGACACTCTTACATTTGAGGGGTATGATCTAGCCCACTAACTTGTAAGTACTGACACAGTTATGTGACAGCCTTGACATCCTGCTGCTACTCTGATTTGTTACAACCTGCTGTTCTACTAGCCAACGTCTAGGTTACTCAGAGCACTGTACTGTCCATATCTGTGGCCCCCTGTCCCTTCATTGTCTCTGGCTTTGTCCAGCTTTCCTACAGTAACAAATAGTGACATATGGACAGTCTGTAGAACTCCTACCATAGGTGTAACTCACATGCAAAATAGTAGGTGCAGCCAGTCTCAAATCATGAGCACCACCAACCGTGGTAATGTACTTAGCCCACTAAGCCACGGCAGCCACCAGACAGTACAGTTTAATTCCTGACACTGTCAACCACAGACATACATTGCACATTGACCCCTGCATATTGTGGAAATGGAACATGTCACTAGGTTTATTAGGACAGCCCTGGGATTGTGTGGTCTGCTGCTATTACCTTGCAAATGTAATTTACTGCAGTTGTATGGGGACATGGCTGTGTTGTGGTAGGCGACTCTACCATTAACAGTCAAGCATCTGTCCTATGACCCCACTGTTTGTAATTCCCTCATATAGTGCAGTGGCTTTTGCTAGCTCCGGGCCTACTGCATATTATGGGGTGGCCAGTATTGGGCAGAGAGTTCATGTTGTCCCACATAGCTGTCAGTTGTCTGCAGCTTCCTGCTAGCCCATTCTTCCTTGCATACATCCAGCAGGTCCATACCTATGCTACCATAGTGTAGTACCCCATGCATTTGTTGTAACAAAGTTTGACCTACCTTCTGCTTGTAGCAGTTTATGTAACAGTGCTTCAGGGCTGACTCTGTCAGATGCATGCAGTACACAGCCAGTACATGTTATGGTACAGGTTGTGTTTTGTGGTTGACATCCTTTTTAGTATGTATGTGAGTTGGAGTGAGGTGTCAGTCCCTAGGTCCCTAGAATGTCAGTGCATGTACTATGCATTGCCTCTTCGCCAAGGCCAAGGCATACTGAGCACACCTACATCTACCTACAGGGACAGGCTCAGAGGGGTTCCTCCTTCAAGTCCCCCTGTGACTGTGGGGACCTTGGCACTGGTAGGGGGCTGTGTGTTCCTTCCCTGTGATATTCCTGCCACAGATGTGTAAGCAGGATCATATTGTGTAGCATGACACATACTGTGAACATGTGTGCACATGTTGCTGGAGAGTATTGCAGGGCTCCACCAGCTATATCAAGGCAGTGGAACCGTGACTTGAGCAGCCCAAACATATGGTCTATGATGTTCCTAGTTTGTGCGTGTGCCTCATTATGGCATTCTTAGGTTGGAATGTGTGATTTCTGATGGGTGTCATCATCCACAGTTCTAGTGTGTAGCCAGCATCTCTCAGTAGATGGCTGTATGGGATGTCCCCCCTGGCAAACGTCTGGTACAGCTGTGATGCATGACAGATGTGGGAGTCATGATAACTGCCAGATCTGCCAGCACACACATTTATGATAGTGCCTTGGGCATTGCTCATGACCTGGCAGTTGATGGAGTGATACCCCTTGTGGTTGATGTAGACTCTACCCTCTTCACCGGGTGGTGCTTTGATGTGCACAGTAGTGCAGTCTATGGCACCCAGTACCTCAAGGTATTGTGCTACACAGTGGAAGGGACACATATTGCTGGCCCTCTCCTCAGGGGTGTAGGGTAAATAAATGTCCTCACTGCCATGTGCTTGCATGGCATCCAGGAAATGGTGGAGTACCCTAGATGCAGATACCTGTGATACCACCATTATGTCCCCAGTTGGTCTTTGAAAAGTACCTGTAACTAATATTCTAAGAGCTTAACATACCTATGTTTCCACTGGGATGGATTCCCCTCTGTTGGCTCTGAGTCTGAGTTGAGGGCAGCAGAGCTCAGTGAGTTCTTCTAGTATGTCCCTGTCCATCCTGTAGTGCTCTACAATCTCCAGCTCATGTAGCCCCTGGATGGTTACCCTGGGCCTGAACACTCTTCTCATTCTCAGTCTGTATCAGCATCATCACTGACCTCAGCCTCTAGCACACACAGCTGTAGCAGAGAAGCAGCAGCAGCCCCTATAATTTTGTCAGTTAAAATTCTCAAGTATGTACTCCAATGGTGCAGTGTATGTGAGAAAAATCAGATTTTGGGGTGTATGCATACTTTATACTGGTGTGCTGCAGATGCATCCTGTGTGATTGTCTGACTATGATGCATTCTACCTGACAGGTATATAATTGGGGGTTTGAATGGGCCAGTGTCTTTTGAACAGGGCTTATCAGTCATTTCTACTTGATTGGCTTCCTCTAAATATTTCTTTTTTTTTTTTTAATTCTTTCACTGCTAAGCACTGGGGCATGGCACACAAACCCATGGTGCTAGTATAAGCAGTGCTCAGCAGTTTGGACACTCCCCTGTGTATGGGCATGCTTAGCTTTTCTTAAACTAGCTAAACATGAACTGTGGGACTAAACACAGCTCATCAGCATCAGACACCACCCTGCTTAGCAGTGCTTAGCTGAGCACAAACAGGTGCTGCTGATTTCCAATCTGCTTACACATAGCGTGACACACCCCCTTTTGATGTCAGCTGCCTGTTCTACTACTACCTACACAGTTCTAGCCCTACCATGGTTTGTATCTGCGGACACAGTGGCCCTTTTTGCTATTCAGTAACTCCAGCTCATTTACATATAGCTAATTGAGTATACCCTGGATACTTCACTACTCCAAGTCCTGCCTCCATAGCAACCACTAAAGCCTGCCATTGTAAGACTCTGCATGGTGGGCACTATAATGCAATATGTTTGCAAATGTCTTATTTTCACTTTTTAAACTTTAAATTTTTTTTTCTTTTGCATAATAGCATATTTGTGTGCACTACGTGCTGCGTAAACGTAATATATGTATTAAAAATATATTTTTTATTGATTTGCATTGCTTTTTGGACTCACTGGCCATAGTTTTCACAATTTATATGCCTACAGTGCAATAGCCACCCTTCCATTTGGGCTTTTACAGCCCATTTAAATTTTACATTCCTGTAGAGAGTTTCTGTCTGCATACATTTCTAACACCAACATGGCACATAGACGGGTGCCTTTCTGCTTATTGGATCACAAATCAACCTCATTTGCATGGATTTCACCAGTTTATGAGGTGATTTGCATTCCACGGACACTTCCGTGTCTGCACATTCTTTCACACCCCCCTGCCCTGTTTATTGTAGCACTCTGCTGCCAAATTCAGTGTTGGGGCTGTGCCACTATGCCTACATGGCAAATCACTCCATGTAGGCTTCATTGTATTCCCCTGATGGCATTTTAGTACTTGTGTTATGCAACTTGCTTAAGTGTATATCCCCACCTATACAATTTCTATGCTGTCTCGGTCATTTCCTATTTAGAGTGAGTTGTAGGTTTACTTACTTTAAGGAAGTAATCACCTTTTACTGATAAACTTTTATTTTACTGTTTACAATTTGGAAAGTCACTATTTTAGCTTGACTTAGTCTGATTTTATTAAACATCTTACTAGAGCACATTGTTATTATTGCTTTTAAATTGCTTCACCTGTAAAATACCTATGCTGTCTTGGTCATTTCCTATTTAGTGTGCAGCTGTAGGTTTAATTACGCTAAGGAAGTAATGAACTTATACTGTTAAACTTGCTGCATTTTATTGTTTACTTTGGAAATGCACTGTCAGTTTGACTTAGTTTGATTTTGTTAAAAGCTTACTAGTACACGTTGCTTTTTTAGCTTTTAAATTGTTTAAGTTTATAACTCCACCTGTATAATATTTATGCTGTCTTGGTGATTTCCTATTTAGTGTGGAGTTGTAGGTTTACTTGCTTTAATGAAGTAATGACCTTTTACTGTTAAACTTGTTGCATTTTACTGTTTCCAGTTTGGAAATGCACTGTTTCAGCTTGACTAAGTCGGATTTTGTTAAATAGCTTACTAGAACACATTGCTGTTACTGCTTTTAAATTGGTACTGATCGCTCTCATCTGTGTTCAGCTGCTGTGTTGTTTCAACCTGTACTAGATTTTACTACTTAGCTTATTTAAGTGCCTATTTTGTTACTGTATTGTGTAGAAACTGTATGGTTCTACTGTAATTTTATGTCTTGCCACCATGTTGCTCAGTTCTGTTGGCATGCATTACCGCTGGAAAAGTTTACTGACAATGAATTACTCTGCATTCTGCGAAATTATGGTGGCAATAGACTGAATTACATATTACTGAAAGGGGTGACTTTCTTATTAATTATTACTGCATGTTTCTTAACAAATTTATTTGATTAGGTATTGCTTAGCTAAACTACTTAAATTGTGGTATTTTCGTGTTTGTCTCTTATTCCCACTTTTTTACTTCACCTACTCCCTTTTCTGGCTTCATATTAACATCTCCCTCTCTCTCTCTTTCCTTACAGTCCCTTAATTACATTCAAAAGTCCAATAAAATCAAAAAAAAAAAAAAAAACTGAAGCAACTGCCTGTATACAAGAACACAGAGAGTGGAACCCCATACAAACCAGTAAAAGCTACTGCAAGTCCTACTTTTATCAACAGACTGTGAGCAGTGTAGGTCTATTATAATTTCTGTGATACTCCTATGGATTCTTCTGCTGTGCACACTACTGCACCCCATTTTCCTCCTATTTATTGTAACAAATATATTCAGTTTTCAAAATTTTGCATTCATTTTATATTCTTATATTTTATATATCTTATATATTACATTGATTGTATTTTCTTATATTTCATTCTTCTGTTTATTGTAACACATATATACAGTTTCCCAAAGCTTTGCATTTATTTTATATTCTATCTCCTTGATGCTCTACTAAATCTGCTTTTGAGTTCACATAAATAAATAGACAGCTTTAGGTATTGACCTGGGCTAGCTGGTTGATTGTTTTTCTCATCTCACAGCTCTCTCCAAGTTCTGGTTCATAGCCTCCCGCCTTCTCTTGTTCTTCTAACATAATTCTCCCTTGAGATACCCTCGGCACTCCTAACACATATCAGTTTAGGAAAAGCTATTATCTGGTGTTAAAGGAAACTAATATAAGCTCAGGACTAAAAGTGTCTGCTGTTTGTAACATGCATATTCTCCCCCCAACACCTGTGATACCAGTAAGGCAGTGTATAACTTACCTTCAAACTACCATCATTTCAGTGTATACCTGATTGTTTTTTTTTTCTTGATTCATGCACCTCTTCCAGCTGGGCTAACTCTCTCTGTTCACCCTCGCTATGCTTGGGGTCACTCCGCTCCCCTACCCTACCCCCATTTCCACCCACACCCTCTTTCATTACATTTATACTCTCTACATCACACCCCTTCCTTTTCCTCCACCCAATCAGCCACTCTAAGGAAAGTAAATAATGTGGGAAGAAATAGCCAGGGAATTGTTATGGCTAGGCTTGTATAGGCCCTAGGGCTGATAGCCTAGTACCAACCTATGAACCTATGAACCTATGAACCTAATTAATTAACACCTTCTCTCCTTGACAATGACTCCTTCTACACTCTCCTTCTGTATAGGCTCATTACCTACCCCATCCCCTTCCTAGTCCCATCCATTCCCTACCACATACTCCTCCTCTCATACAGGACCATCACCTCCCACTCTCATACCCTATACCACTACATATCAGCCATATCTACTACTCATTCCCTCTCTCTACTCTCTTATCATGCAGCACCTCTATCTCTCTGTCTCCTTTCTCTTCTTCCTCTCACTAACAACCTCCTGCCATACTTCACTTTGCCTTCAACCCTTCTCTTCCATCCTCCTTCATACTCACAACATCCACTCTATCTCTCATCCATATTTAGTTTCGCCATCACCCTTCCCCACCTCACCATCTGACCTCTTCAAAATTACCACATTTCTAGCTCATCTCTCCCCACTAGTCGGAAACCTAGATATCCTTCTACTTTGAATCTGTGCTTCTATATTCTCACATTCTTTGACACACTTCTCTTGGATGGGGACATCCACCCCCAACCCAGGACCTCCCACCCATCGCTTGCACAATACCTCAACACTAATATTCCCCACACCTACCCCCTCCTAACAACACTCACCCGTCTAAATCACTAAAAATCTTCTCACTAAATATTCAAAGCATTGTAAATAAAATAACAGAACTGCAGTCTTGGATTTCTAATACATTTCCCCACATCCTTACTCTATCAGAAACCTGACTTAAACCACATTGCCTCAACTCGATAATCTTACCTCCAGGCTACAGTATCTTTCGCTCAGATAGAACCAATAAGTGAGGAGGGGGTGGCTATTATCTACTCTGAACTACTAAACCTGTCCCCTCTTTCCATCTCTGTTCCATGTTTCTCACCTGCAGAAATCTTTATTATTAACTGTCATCTAAATTCACACAAAAAAATTGCCATATTCTCTATATGCATTCCCTCCAGCAAAAATATTCCAATCCTAGAGAACTTTCTCTCCTGGCTCACTCAACATGTCCCCTATGAAACCATCATACTTGGAGACATTAACATAGACTGGGCTAATACTGTTCCCCTCATCCCCTACCCATACTCTCAACCTCCATGGATTTCACCAACATATTTCTACCCCCGGCAGAACTAACACAACTCCCTTTCTGCACCTATCCTTGACTGGATTCTTACCTCAGCTCTCAACCATTACTATAACCCTGGCATACTTCCAAACTCTTTAAGTGATCACTCCCTAGCCTTTATTTATAGATCCACCCAACATTTTCCTAAAGACCATACTTACAGAATATGCTGGAACCTCACCCATTTTGACCCAGACACTTTTAACTCTAAACTATCTGGAATCTATTGGTTCTTCCTATAGCATCTCCCTCTCAATGAGGCTGTAAGGTCCTTCAATAAGATTTTCCGTGGCACTCTTGATTCTATTGCCAATCTAGAAAAATCAGAATTAAATTCAACTATGCTCCCTGGCTTACAAAACAAACCCGATTGATCATGCTCAAAAGAGATAGCACCTGGAAATCCTGAGTTAAAAATAAATACCCGCCCTTACTTCAGACATACAAAGAGCACAGAAACCAGACCAAAAAACTAGTTATCAAAGATAAGAGAGCTTATTTTTCCTCTAACCAATGCAGACCTCACAAAAATCCAAAGAAAAACTGGACCTCCATCAACAACCTGTTCCACCCAGGTAAACCCACTACTCCCAACCCCTTTCTGCACAACACTGCTACTGAGACTGACACTCCCCTCAACAACTTTTTCATAAAAAACTATCCAAAAGCTCACACAAGATAGTACATCTCACCCAACTCCTCTATCACCTCTTAACAAAACTCTTCCCAATACATTTTCTTTCCAACCAGTCCCAATTACCACTATTAAATTTCTTCTAAATAAACTTCAGCCTTCCTACCCTCTGCCAACCAACTACCCTCCCACTTCCTAAAAATATCTGCACAATCCATCACCTACCCTGTCACTATACTTATTAATCATTTCATCTTTCAGGCCCTTGTCCCAAATATCTGAAAATCCTTTTATACAATCCCTCTTCACAAAGGCGGCAACTCTACTGATCCCTCTGACTTTAGACCCATTGCTATCCCATCATCCCTTTCTAAAATTTTAGAAAAATTCAGCCATGCTCAGTTAATCAAACACCTTCTTGAGAACAATCTCCTTACTCCTACCCAACATGCCTTTAGACCCCACCATAGCACAGCCACTGCATTATGCTCCTATACTCAAACAATAGTTGACACCTGTGACAATTACTTGCTCACTCCTGCCTATTCCTTGGTCTTTCAAAGGCCTTTGATACTGTGTCTCACTCTAAACTCCTTACTAAACTTTTTGATCTACATCTGTCTTCCTCTTCCACCAACTGGTTCTCTAGCTACATTTCTGACATTCAACAATCTATCTGCTGGCAAACTGTCCTCTCTCCTTTCCTCCATGTAAATATTGGAGTTCCCCAAGGATCGATTCTAGGCCCCCTTCTGTTCAACATATTCACTAACAAACTTCACTCCGCTACTAACTTCTCTACACCTCTACAATATGCCAATGACTCCACCCTTATCACCTCTGCCCACAACATTCATAAACTTCTAGCTCTTACTCAACAAATCTTCACCTCTGTCGAAACCTGGGTCTCTGATAACCAATACTGAAAAAAAAATCTACTCCTTCTCTTCTTCCCTAAAACACTTGCCCAGCACAGACCCTATTTCTCTATCACCTCTCTTAATAACACCATCATCAAACCTGAACCCCATACCAAACTACTTGAAGTAATTATTGATGATGAACTAAAATTTAATACTCGTATCCAACAATGTATAAAGAAGACCCACCAGAAACTAGGACTTCTCTATCGTAACCAGAAATTTCTGTCACCTTCTTCCAAACCTTCCCTCGCTCAGTCCTTTCTTTTACCCTGTCTTCTCTATGCTGCTCCTGTTCTTGCTAATGTTCAAACTTCACTTATCACTAAACTAGAGCAAACTTAACACAAAATAGCCAGGTTTGCCTCTAATATCCCCTATAAATCCCACCACTATGTCACTCAAATCAATCCATGGCCAGAATTCTCTAAATAACTACTGTTGCCCCAACTTCACATTACACACTCTATCCTGAATGACCCCTCTTCCTGCCCTACCATCGCCAACCTAGTCTCCTACTACAACTCCCATCATCACCTTTATACTTCCAGCAAACACCTCATTAAAAATATAGGAATGTCCCTGTACAAACACTCTGTTGCACATGCTTGAAACTCACTCCTTCAAAACATAAGAAGCATTCATCAAAAACACCTGTTCAAAAAAGAAATTAAAAATTTTTCTTCAGAGTACATGGTCCTGCCCTTTTCTAACCCCCATTTGATCCAGCCTCTTCTCTTCTCAAATTAACACTTTTTCCCTATTCTGTTCTTTACTTCCTTGTACTTGCCTCATATACCTTTATACCTCCCTCTCCCCTCACTACCATATTTTTTTGATTGAATGGTTTATCGATTTGTATGTACTTCATGTGTGATATTGTCTAGATCTGTCAATTTTTATTTAACCTACTCTATGTACAGATATTCTCTAACTTTTGATTTTCTTATTATGTTTCATGGTGGTTTTAATTTTTTACTCTTATTTTTATTTTTAATATGATTTTTATTGTAAACGTATGTAATACTTCTGGAGCTTTTCTTCTCAGGTCTCCACTGAAAATGGGCCCCTGCCTCAATTGGACTAACCTGGTTATCAAATGTCAATAAACAAATAAATAAAATAAAATAAATAAATGTCTCACCAGAAGGTCATTATCTACTCAACCTTGGTGGATTTCTTTCAGTAGGGCATCAAAGCAAAGGACGAGAGCAAAACAGTGCATACTACCTACCTTGACCTGGCCTAAGCATTTGACACAATACCCTACTCATGCATTGTAGACAAACTTACAAAATTAGGTATAAACCCCTATGTCACCCACTGGGAAGTCAGATTGCTCACATTTGGGGCAGAAAAAGTTAGGCTAGGGGAGCCAACCTCCACAAAGAGGCCAGTCACTAGTAGATTCACTCAAGGCATGGTGCCAGGACTGCTCCTTTTTGAAATTGACTTCCCTGAAGTCAAAGCCAATGTCAAGGGCCTCTGGCTGACCATGTTTGTAGATGATTGCAAAGTAGGTACAGTCATAGAATCCCTCAATGACCCAAACACCAGCCAAGAAGTCATGAAATAGCTAATAACTGGTGCCAATGCCATGGTCTAAAATTCAGTGCAAAGAAATGCATAATTGTATCATTTTGGTAGACAGCTTACCCTGTAAACTATGACATTGATAATACACTCCTAAGAATAGACCCAGCAGTCAGAGATTTGGGAAAACCTGGATTTTGACTTTCATGTATCTATGGTTTTAAGGAAGCATTTTTATATTACGCAACTTATGAACAGTGGTATGACATCTAGCTTCAATTATGTCATTGTTCCACAGTATTAGACATGAGTAGCCAGCATGTGGGGGAAAAAAGGCACAAAATACCAAATGAACGTTAGATTAAGCCAAAAGGCTAAATCCCTTTACTGTCCATAATGGTTTCAACCACAAAGCCTTCATCAGTGGAACAGAATCACATATGTTCCACTGATGAAGGCTTTGTGGCTGAAACTGGTATGGACAATAAAGGGATTTAGCCTTTTGGCTTAATCTAACGTTCGTTTGGTATTTTGTGCCTTTTTTTTCCCCACATGCTGGCTACTCGTGTGTAATTCAGGATTTGGTTCAGCCTTGCATGTTCGTATGTACAGAGTGCTTTCTACTGTGATTGTTCCACAGTACTCAGCCCTTAATCAGACAAATCATTGAGTACAGTGATCCTTTTGGTCTGTACCTAACCAGGTATATGTAATAACTGGAACATCTACAGAAATTCCGCACAAAAAGAACACATGGCCTAAATAACATATCCTACATGGACTGTCTCAAAGCCCTATCCTGGTATTCAGTCTCCTAGAGATTGCTAGTACATGATCTATGCCTGAACTACAAAGAATCCTCTGATCCGAATCTGATGAACCTATTGTACATTAGCAAAATAAGTAGCATCAGAATTACCCAATCTAGAGACCTAAACCTCATCTGCTTCATAAGCAGTACATTTTGGAGTGACAGGTATAGTTCTCAGAGATAACCTCTTCTCTGGAACAGTCATTCCATCCAAAAGAAGCAGAGTTCTTCTGTAACCCAATTCAAACATAACTTGGACTGGTGGATGGTGAAATGGAAATTTACCTCTGGTCTGGCACCTATGTCTTTATTACACAGAGCAGCCTATAAATGCTTGAACATTCATGCCCAAGCCTAAATATACCCCTTAAAATAGCACTAAAGTATCAAAAACTTGGAATAGTTGTTCCCAAATTCCATCAATAGTCCAGCTTATTGTGATTTATTGTTGATACTGTAGTAGTTAAGTATTGCTTTTGAATGTAGTATCTCCTCCAGGATTTCCTGTGTGATGGTGTAGTTAATATATATCACTGAGTGGGTATGAGGTTGGGGATCTCATATAGTTAATTGGGGGCAGTGCCCTACACACCAACATGCTAATGTACTGACATTTTTTATTTGACATGTGCTATGTTTGATTCATTTCTTAAAATGTTTTTAGTTAAGTTTGAATGTTCTGCTGTCTGTTGCTATTTGTGATTGTGCTATACCATTTTTTAAATTTTGCTATGGTATCTATATATCTATATATCTATATCTATATTGGTTTACTATCACAATGTTGAAGTGGATTCGGTCGGACCGCTTTGACGAAGTCCGGAGGCTGAACAGTGAAAATAGCGAACCCGACATTGTCGAAGTACAAACCTCACCCCTATCTCGACCCATGTTAATGCTTGTTCTGAGGTTGAATTCGAAACATACTTTGACAATGTTGGAATTTGACATTGTCACTTTCACGGACGTGGTCGATGATACATCATTCAACCAAGTCTGCTTCAACATTATGATAGTAAACCTATATATATATATATATATATATATATATATATATATATATATATATATATATATATATATATGTCTAGAGCTAGCTCTATATAATCTCTCTCTCTCTCTCTCTCTCTCTATATATATATATATATATATATATATATATATGGTTTACTATTAAATGTGCGAATGCACTCCGTGCGAACGGCGACCCCATCGATGCGTTTGCACGAACCGAAACACCGAAACCATTTCGCTAGGGAACCGAAACCGCGAAACTCCGACGATCGACATTACCGGCCGCGCAACACCTCCACACCCATGCTACCATGGGTCGGATGGGGGCGAGGTTTAGCCGTTCGCACATCTGGGCGTCGGTGTTGTGACGTTCGCAGTTCCGCATTCGGGCAATGCGCGTCGCACAAAACGGGATCGACAATTTGATAGTAAACCTATAGATATATATATATATATATATATATGTATATATATATATTCAACACTCCTTTATTCATTTCCTCCAACCTTTATAATCCCCATCTAGTCCACCCACTCTGGGTCTTGGGCTCAGACGCAAACTACTTTCCAATCCATCAGGGTCACCTTACCCAAACATTCAGCAACTCAGGTTAGCAGTGTTTTCTTCAATTCCAATGATGGTTCAACAGTCTAGATTCTCTTCTTTAATCCAGCCACCTATCTTCCACCCCTTTTTTTATATTCAGCTGATAGGATTAGAGTTTAGCAATATTAAATGTAAAGATATGGCTAAAAAGCTACAGTCAGATAAAACAGATTGTGAAGCTTTTAAAGCTAGGTACCTACAGCTACGGTTCACTGCAAACTGATACTTTTCATTCAAAACAAACATCCACATATAGACATTAAAGCCCTTTAAGTAGAAATGATTGCTGAAAACATTTACATTTTAACAGGCAGTATGGCTCAAATCAAGTGTTTTGACAGAGCACTGCGTTCTCATTTAAAGACTGTGGCCTAAATAAGATGGCAAATATATTTAAAAAAAAAACAGCAACTAAACCAGTTGGCAGCTCATGTCTCAAAAGGTGGGAAAGAGGGTAACTGCCCTGGCATAAAATGTGTGGAGTCTGTGATCAGCTGTTCTAGATCTCTGTTTTAGACAATACTGGCTTTTAAAAAAATGGTATTGCATTTGCAGTCAAAACTGAGCAGCATGTGTGGTCTAAACTGTTACATTGTAGCAAGCCATTTGATAATTGTAGCAAGCAGACCAATAACATTTAAAAGTAAGAAAAAAAAAACAGAAGATCTCTCTCTTTTTTTTACCATGAGAGCTGTAGCTGCAGTTTAAAAGAGGAACAGTTTTTTTTTAAGAAAATCATGAGCATAGTAGCAGTGCATGGAGGCAGGATATAAACTATAGCAACTGTTTTCTACATTTGCAGCAAGCAGTTTGCTTCAGTTTCAAAGAAGAAAGTTTTTTTATATAAAATGAGCAGCACAAGGGTGGGAGCAGGGCACAGAAATGGGACCTGAATGTCTGAGGCAGGAGGGGGCATGACTTGCATCTGGCCACCTAGTTGGTGTGGAAGTGGAAGATTTTTTTCTTTTGCTCTTCAAGCATATGTGTGTGTGTGTTGTTGTTGTGTCTTTCAGCTTTTCCCGGTTAAGAGTCGCCACAGCGGAACTCAGGTCCGCTAATGATTTGGCAGTAGATTTTTACATGCCGAGTTGACGGCCCTGACACACAACCTTAAACGAAGGTACACCCATTCACGCATGTCTCCAACACAGAAGACGCTCTAGCTGAGAATCGAACAGGACAACGTCTTACTGTGAGGCAACAACGCTACCGCAGCACCACCACTGCAGTATGTGTGTGTGTGTGTGTGTGTGTGTGTGTGTGTGTGTGTGTGTGTGTGTGTGTGTGTGTGTGTATACACACACACACACACACACACACACACACACACACACACACACATATATATATATATATATATATATATATATGGGTCTACTTCATAACACTGAAATTTCATAATGTTGAATTTCATAACATTGAAACCATAACATCGAAAATTCAAAACACTGAAAAACTAAAACACTGAAAACTCAGAACATTAAAAGTGTGCAAGTAACATGGAAAACTAAATTGTACAATTAACTAAGATCCCCTCCACCTACAACAACACCTAACTAACAAACACACTTTGTACTACATTTCTGCAGGGGTCAAGCCCCCCCTGCAACCCCATGTGTGGGGCACTGCCCCCCCCCTGTAAGTTAAATATACCAACTCCAAGATTGCACTGCAGTGGAAAAAATTTTATTTCCAAATCTCAGTGTATGGTGATTATGCAGAAATGAACTAGAAAGTGTTCAGAAGTAGGAGAGGATGTGCACAAGAGGGTAAAAAGTCTCTCATTAATTTAAACAAGCAAATCAGGGGACTAATTAAGTCTTTAAAAGCCAACTTTGAGGGGAAAAATAGCCTCCCAAGCAAAGGGTCTATATTACATGTTTGAAGAGTCAGTTTAGCGAATGGCATTTTACATTGAAAATGTCATTTAGTGAACTGTTATAGTGAGATTGTGGTACAGTGAAGATCAGAAGATTTGCCCTTTCCTCACTGTAGTGCAATCTCGGAGTTGATATATATAATTAGTGGGGGTGTGGTTGGCGCAGCCCCCCACAAGAGTGAGGTAGACGAATGGCATTTTCGATGTAAAAGCCGTTTGCTGAACTGACTTTTCATAGGTTCAAAGGTGTATACTAGGCTAATGGCCCTGGAGCCTTTACAAGCCTAGCCTATAGGATTACCCTGGCATTGTGCCACCGAACCTTAGTTCCTAGTGCCTCTGTTGAGTAGAGCCACTGGAGTGATCCTTGAGGTAAATTTTTTATTTCCCATCCACTCACCAAGATTTCTCTTGAAGATGGCCAGTGAGGTGCTCTGCTTGACATGTATGGGAGGTCTATGGGTTATGAACCTGTCCCTCCAGCATGTTCTGTTGATTTTGGTAATGAGGTTGATGTCTCTGGAGCATGTGGTGTGGAGGGATTAGAATTTCTTTATATGTAGCATCATGGTTGTAATATAGACCCCCCCCCCAAGCAAAGGATAACCATAAAGCACACTTCAGTTATGCTAGCAGTCTAAACAGCAGCATGCAACATTGTGTGGAGTCAGTTGTAGATGGCACCACCTATACCAGCTATAAGATATAGCAAATTTCCTGGTCAATAAATTCATCTCAAACGTCACCCCCATCAGCTCCAGTTACCCCCAAGGAATACCATCCATGATTCCTCTATCAGTTATCATAAAAGAACAAGTTGTCATCATGCTCGCTAAAGCTAAAAACAAGGCCATGATGGATCCCAACAATATATCAGGATGCCTCTTAAATAGCGTGAAACATGATCTGTCAGGCCCACTAGGATCTCTACTTAAACACAACATCCAGATATTCTTTGTCCCCTGTGGGGTGGAGGACAGCAACTGTCATCCCTTTGCATAAAGGACACCCATCAACAGACTAGGAAATTACAGACCCATTAATCTGCAAGGCCATGGAAAAATAATCATGGACCTGATAATGACACAGGGAATCTCCAAACACTGGACCCAGCTCAGTTTGGATTTTTCAATGGCAGGTCATCATACCTCTCAACCTGGAAACATCAAAAATCTGGACAAGGCCCATAAAAAATAGGTACAAATCTGTACGCTGATTAACATAATATTTGCATGCATAATTACATAACCCCACCCACTGCAATGGAATTGTGGGATACCAACTTTCAAACGCAAACTTAAGAACAGATGACCAAAATATGACACCAGAGTTCCCCTGCAGCCATTCCAATGTCCCATTACCTGGCTATTTCACCCCATTTACCATAAACACTAATGTGTGCATAGTGCTTTACTTCTACAATGATTTGAATTTTATTTTTACATTTTATAGCACAGTGCACAAACATTAATCGACATCTGCTAAAAAAAGCAATACTTTCTCACAATGAAAATAGACTTGGCATTAAAACTTCTCTGCCCTTGAAACTAACATTCATTGAAACCCACACTACATCCAAAGAAAATGCATCTGTCCATTGGTGGATAAAGATTAACTTTGGGCTGTTTTCAAATCATTGGCCCCTTGCACACAAAACAAGAAACACACGTGTTCTTTGATACACCTTCCTGACTTTATTAAATTATATTCCTTGTACAATACAGCACACTTGTTAGACAGAGCACATTCTAAATTTACTGGTTGAACATTTTTCCAGTAGGCAATGAAACAAAATGCATGAACCAATAATGACAAAACTGCCCAATTCAGAAGATTTCCATCATAAAAGTCTACTTCCACACCCACACAATATATATATATATATATATATATATATATATATATAATGACAGTAGTGTAAGCCATCGGTATCTTGTACAGCTTCTAAACACTTATTTTGAATTTCAGTTTTTTTTGGGGTGGACAAAAGGCCAGAAATCAGGAACACATTTTAAACATTGCTTGTATAATTTTGGAAAGTTGCTAGAATAAAATGTTGCATTACTGCCATGTATTTCACTGCCAAGTCTTGAACCCAGGAGGCTGTGTACTACAGTCAGAGCAACATATCACTATGCCAAATCAGCAGTTTCCTGTAAGACACGAAGACTGAAACTTAAGGGGCTATCATTTTGTGAATTCAGTTCTCACTTCTCACCATAGTTCTCAGCCTCTTAGCGCAAAAAAATTGGACAAAGCCAATAATGGGGTAATACAGAATTCAGTTCTCACTTCTCACCACAGCTCTCAATGTCATAGCACAAACAACATGGACAAAGCCAATAATGGGGGAATACAGCCCCAAAATAGGGATGAATTTAAAATACTGATCTTATAAACTTAGAAAATTGCTAGACTGAAAGGTTTTGTGTTACCATTTATTTTCTGAAGAATATGAAGTCTGAAATTCAAATGCCTATCATTATTTAGTGAATTCAACCCTTTAGTGATTTGCCACAAGAATCCTGAAAAAACACAGATTTTATGAGGAACAGATAAAAATATAAGGCAGAAATTCACAAGTGGTGGTGGCTATGGACTTTAGGCTCTTTTAAGCTTGTACCCAAGGTACAGGGTTTGAGCCTGACCACCAGGTGTATTTGAATCAGGGCATTTTCACACATACACACACACACACACACACACACACACACACACACACACACACACACACACACACACACCCACCCCACCCCTTCTGAAATATTAAGAAAACCTAACATTGAGTGCAGTAAAGATAATAGCCAGCTAGAAAAACTAAAATTGAGAGCAGAATCCTACCTGTTTGTCTCGCAATCTGTTCTGTTCACGGCTCATAAGATAAATGCTGCCAGAATTGGGAAGTAATGTAGCAGTCCTTTCTGCTCAACACAGAATAATAAGCCAGCCAGCCAGAATTAATCCATAAGTGAAGTGGGAAGTAATACATCAGTCTAATGGCTCGCAACTGCAGCCAAAAGATACAAAATGGTTCCCGCTCTTCAATTGAACAGCCGACATATGTACACATGTCCATAGTGTGCACGTGAGCCTTTGAGATCAATTCCGATAGGCTGGTACCACAACGGAGCTGACATCATCACACATGTGATGATGTCAGCTCAAAAAGCGAAAAAATTAAAATTAAAATTAAAAAAAGCTGAGAAAAACTTGGAAATGAAGGGGTGTCACTCAGGAATCATGGCACCCCATTATTTGGACCCCTAACCTCAGTAAAAACTGAGTTATTCAGTACAGTTAGGAGGTATGCAGGTCATGCCTGCATATTTTGGTGGACTTTTCTGATAAAGTCACCGAGGGTGTGGGTGATGGTAGAACAGTGTATACTACCTACCTTGAACTGGCTAAGGACTTTGATAGAATTCCTCACTCCAGTATTGAGGATAAACTCAGAAAATATCGTATAAATCCCTGTGTTGCCAGACGGATAGCCAGTTGGCTCAGAGACAGGACACATGTTGTTAGAGTGAGGGAATCCAGATTCAGCAGGAGTCCAATTACTACTGGTGTACCACAGAGCTCAATGCTGGGACCTGTGCTGTTTGGAATATACTTCCCTGATGTCATGGCTAATTTAGACTGAAATTTGGCTAACCAAGTTTCCTGTTGACTGCAGATTTGGGACAATCATTGAATCCTCATCCCCAATGACATACATATCCTTCAGAAAAGTCTGACTCACATGTATAATTGGTTCAGAGCTATAGCCTAAAACTAAATGCAAAACATGCATAATTATACTGTTTGGGAAGTCAGATACTCCTGCAAATTACAACTTTAATAGCACACCCCTAATGGTGGATCCAGTGGATATAGGTACACATATAAGCAGTAACCTGAAATCTGACTACCATATGTCTGTGGTGGTGAGGAAGTCATTCTTTGTGGCAGAGCTTTCAAGTAAGGGCCTGACATCTAGATCCAAGGCAGTTATAGTTCCACTTTACTCCGTCCTCATCAGACCAGTTATGGAACACAGTGCATTTTGCAAGAATTGGACTGGCCTCAGTGAGTCCTAACAAAAATACAGGGAGTAAGCAATATGTCCTATGTGGCTTGCCTAAAATCCCTACCCATTTCCTCAGTCTCCTACTGACTGTTATGAGGTTATCTATGCCTAACCTAGAAGGCATTCTCAAATCCAGTCCTACTGGAACAGTTACACATTCGCAAAACAAACAGTATGAGCATTACCTGATCCTAGGTCGAAACCTGACCTGTGATGTGGCCAAAACATGTTGGAGGAGAATATATATTTCTCAGAGATTATCCCTTCTCTGAAGCAGGCTACCTATTCACATGTAGCAGAGCCCTTCCCTGACCCTATTCAAGCACAACTGGGATCAATGTATGGGGAATCATAAACTCCCTCCTGGGGTGGTGCATATGTCCCTTATGGACAGGGGGTAGTCTGTAAAGTACTCAAAGGCATTGGCACAAACGTAAGCCATCCACTAGCCCTTAGGTATTGAAAATCTGGGAAAATATGGGTATAATGGCTAGGCTTGTAAGGGCTCTTGAGCTGTTAGTCTAATAATCTTCTGTGAACTTAGTGTCCATTAGCCTAGTGTAAACCCATGAGCCAATGAACCTATGAAGTAGATAAATAGGTAGGGGGGTTTCTGTAACTCAGCATAGAATTATTTAAGGATATGGTAGGATTATGGTTGTATGAATAAAGGGGATGTGTCAAAATTGGGCTAGAACATAATGTATGGGATGAGCAATTGTAAATGTTCAATACATGCAATACAGCCTCAGTATACAGATGTATGTGTATATAGAGTTTTATTTCGCAAAATGAGGATCTGAGTTCAGCTTCAGCTTAATGTTAATGTGTGCATTTTTGTATTTTACAAGAAAAGGCTTGTGAGATGCAGAGATGAATAAATAACTCATAAATATGTTGGAAAGAATTAGCTTTAGTAATAGCTTGAGTGGAATTATTTGGCTCATTCTTTCATTGAGATGAATTAATTCCATTTACTATTGAAGTCTTACTATTGTCTATTCATTTTTTTTACCAGTTTTCCTTCCTTATAATGCTTTCAAGATGTTCTTAATCAGTTGGTGAAATTCGTATGTGAAGCCATGCATAATGTCTTGTGATAACATAAGTGAAGACAAAACAGAAAAGGCAATACTCACATACAGCACAAATGCAGATTAAAGTATACAAACCCAAAATCTGCACACAGTCAAATATAAAATGGTCAAAATGTATTTTTTATGCTGCCATGTGGGCTTAATCAATTTTTGATAGTAAGTCTGAAAATACCCTTTCTTATTAGGATTGTTATCACACGCACCACTAGGTTTGTTGGTCGTTTGAGTTAGTGCAAGTGTGGCATAAGTAATGCATTGTATGAGTATACATTAATACACCCAGGGGCAAAATTCACTTTTGTGGGCCCTGGTGTTGTAGTTTATAATTCTTCTGAGTAAAACACATACTGAATCCATTCTTAACAATAAAGAAAGTATGTGGATAATCACAATAGGATTATTATTCAGCCTTTGTATGAGTGAACAAATATAACTTGTTTGCATGGAATATTTAATATTTGATGTAGTTATATTTTGTGATTTTTGCTTTTAGTGTGTGTCCAACACATTATTTCACTTTGATTTCCATAAGCCATGAACTGAATGTATGAATTGTGCAACTGCTTTAAGATGATTCTTTGTGTGCATTCATAATCAAACTAAAAACAGGCTTTTTGTTTATCAGATGTTATTTTTCCCTGAGAAGACTGTATGCTTGCTGAATAAGCATTTTGTTTTGTGTGCTTTAAGTGATGCCTTTTGGGTGCATACATAATCAAACTGAAAGACTGTGTACAAGCTTTTTGCTTATCAGATGCTATTTTTTATCAAGAAAGTGGTTGTCTGCTCACTAACCTTTTGCCCGAATAAGTAATATTTGATACACAGGGATCAGGAGCTATATTTTTTTATTGAGTTGTAATATTCATGTGTATGGGCAAGTTTGAATTAATACAGATTTTGTTTTTTCAACTGCTTTAATATGACATTTTCTGTGTGCATTTATAATTAGGTCTGAAAAGAATGTGTAGGCCTTTTGTTTGCAATATCTTATTTTTCACTGTAAAGGATGTTTGTTTAGTTGTTCTACTCTTGTACTGTTGCAATGTTCAGTGCATGCATAATCAGTTCAAAAGCACACAACGACTAGTGTGTAGAGCTTCTCCCAAAAAGATCCCAAATCAAGTAAGCAAAATAAGAGAGAAAGCACCATGACTGGAGCAGGTTTTACAGCAAATACAACATTTTTAATGTAAAAGTAAGCGCTTTCACGCCCCAAAGGATGCTTCTTCAGACTTCAATGCAGTCAAAAAAGAGAACCAACATATTTATAGTGCTAGAACCAATTAAACCACAATCAGCTTAAAACAATCACTCAATTAAACAGTTAAACCATGTAAAAACTTCTTAAAGTGATAGGTATATGCCTATACTAATACATATGCAAGCTATTCTATATAATATATATATAAAAAGAAGAAATACATATATTAAAAATAAATGCATATATTAAAAAGAATACATATAATTAAAAAATACATAAATTAAAGATACTGTACATATTCTAAAGCATTAATGTAAAAATGGGATATATATTAATAGAATCCATATATGCTTTAAAAATATATAATTTAATGTTTCAAAGGTCTATCAACTAAAAATGGTCTGAGAGCTACCTTGTCATTGAGGCCGAAGCCCCTGTCAGCCTGCATCCTAATAATCCATTTGATTTCCTTTCGCTCTGTATAATTCTTAAAGTCTCCTAACCCTTCATCTTCTCTGTTGATAGCATAAATGTGTTCCCTAACAATAAGCAAGATATATGAGAAAGCAGGGCTACTATTAGATGTAACATCCCTTTACGTATCAAAATAATGTCATTGAAAAGAATGTTGTGTTACAGGGATGTTACATCTAATAGTAGCCCTGTTTTCTCTCAGAGACAAGGAACTTTTCCTTGTAGACGATGTAACCATTATCAATACATGAGCAGTCAGGACAAGTTTACACATCTTACTACCAGACATACATATACTTTTAAACACTATGCTGACTGTATGAGTAGGGACCTCATATATCTTGCTTATTGTACCAAATGCCCATCTTTTTATATAGGGATGACCAATATGACTCTTAGAGACAGTGCTAGGGAACACATTTATACTATCAACAGAGAAAATGAAGGGAATTACCTAGCAAGACAATTTTTGGAGCATGGCACTTTACACAAGTTTTTATTTTTAGTTATAGAGTTTACTCCTCGTACCTATAGGTTAGGAATGCAGCCTATATTAAGGCAAGTAAGCGGGAATTTCACACCATTTATTGAAGTTCTCACTTGGCTGCTGATATACCTGGTGGTGCTGGTGAGGGACTGCACTTTCAGTTGCAGAAGTAGGGTTTGCTGAAGTTTAGAGTGTTTGTTGGACTCTTGGTTAGGCATTATGAACCCTGACTGTTGCATGGCAATTACCAGGGCTCAGAATATAAGTCTGAGGCCTGGGATCATTTGGCTAGGGAACTTACCAGTGCCACTGGTATCTCCCACACTGGTGAGCAGTGTCATCACCACTACTATGACCTGAAGTGGAGAAAAAGAGTAACTTTGGACACGTGTCCAAGAAGGTCGGACTTGGCAAATCCCAGAGATATGTAAGTATATTTGCCATTACTTTGGAAATGTTCAAGCTGAATCTGTGCAAAAACTGGTATGCATAATGGCTTGCTTCTCTAACAACAGCTGCAGAAGTCTGAACTCACAATGTCCAGTACCATGCAGGATGGTTGGCCAGGATGAGGCGTGAGTATGGTAAGTAGGGGAATATCAAAGTAATAACCTAATGCATAATGTACTGTCAAAATAAATTATTTACAGAGTTAGTAGTCATAACAGTCAGGTATGACATACCTGAGAAATGTAATATGTGTTGTACTGATTCACTGCCCAAGCAGCTTAAACCAAGAAAACATACAGTACTGTGTAGTATAGCATCCAAACATCAGTTAATGATGGGGTCTACACAGATTAACAACCACTTTTTTGCTCTGCTCATTGTGTAATATGCTGTAGGTTGCACTCAGGTAATGATGAGTGCATATGAGTTATTTCTTAGCATTATGATACAGCTATCCATGCTGTACATGCCAGACTTGAAGCAACAGTAATCGATACATTTTAAACTGTGATGTTAGTGTGATATGTACTGTTTTTAAACAAATAAGTCTTCACTACTCTGTTATTCAATGCATGTGTGTTCTCACCTGACTCCAGTCAATTGTACAAGGGACATGAATAAAGAATGCAGAAAAAACTGCCTGATAAATGTAGTGCAATACCCTTAGTAAGGTTCAAGCCTGTGTTCTGGCCATTTTGTAACAAATAATGTGGTGTATTCCACCCACTTGAGGAACAAGGTATATGGATAAGGTAGCTGATGTTCTGGCCAGATATGCATGTGTGTAAGTGCCACATTTTAAGGTGCATTATCAATAAAGTTTAAAGCAGGAATGTGCTTTGATAAGGACTCTTTCAAATAACTGTGTAGTATGCCTGTATTCACTAAATGTATGTTCTAATCTGACTGTTAATTTCAGTGCACATTTCCCCTGGAGTCACAGCTTGTGGGTTCTAATCCCATTGCGGACAGCTAAGTATTCAATGGCTGTCTAGTCTACTTAGTGCACATGAAGATAGCTCTCAACTGTCATGATTTTTCGGAATGTAATGATAAATGTCCTATATGTGTGGTCCTTGATTAGCAGATAAATGACATTACTTGGAATGCAATTAAGTGGCAAATGTGTTATCACAACAGCTTGCTACTAGTGTATGAGCACATTATGTTCAACTGTTCCCAGTAGGTGTGTTTCTATTCTACCATGTGTTACAGCTTGGCCCATACTGTCCCATGATAACAGGTTGAGAGCTATGTACATGCAGCATCATCTATACATTAGATGCAGTCATTGTACTCCCAACTGACATTGTATATATGTAGAGGTATGTAGTAGTAGTCTGTGTAGTAATATTACCTGCAAAGGTACTAATGGTATTTTATCTCTCTCACCCCAACCCTTCTCTTCTTTAATTTCTTAATGTTATTTAGTATTATGATTTCATATTAATATAAATATATATAAATATAGATTACCTGGATGTTACCATTTCAAGAGACCATGTGAAAGGTATCTTTGCTTCTAAGGTCTTTCAAAAACCAGCCTACTCCAATAGTTTTTTTGGTATTCAACAGTAAACACCCTTTTTACTCTAAGAAAAACATAGCTAGAGGCAAATGATTAGATGAGCAAGAATGTGCTCTACTCTTGAGAACCTAAACAGTGAACTTGGTAACATCATGCAGATGTTTATTGATAGAGGCTACCCTAATGGTTGGGTTTACGAGACTGCTTTGGAAGTGTTACAAGGGTAGGGAGTCAAATTCATACCCTTACTAGGTAGTGAGTTGACCCCCCCCCGACCTCCCACTTAGAACAAAACAATTTTTGCAACTTTTCCAACTCCATGGTAACTTATTTTGGTTCTCTGGAAAGAAAGGTGAGGAACATTGTTAACAAAAATTGCAGAATACTTGAAGGTAATAGTGAGGTGTTTGACATTTTGGGAAAACTTCCTACTTTTGTTTCAAAAGTGGGACCAAGTATGAAATATTACTTTCAACATTACTATACACGACCACTAAATACCAAGGGACCAAAAAATGTGGAGCATGCATTTACTGTGCTTGCATTTTGGAAGAACAATTTATTATGATAGGGGAATTTCACATAAAAGTATACTTGGTCAGTGGTAACTGTAACAGCAGTGGTTTAATGTACTTGAGCATATGCCAGAGATGTAGAGCATTTTATATGGGAAAAACGGAGAGGATTCTCTGTAAATGTATATACTAACATCAGCACGCTATAGCTAATAAAAACACCAATAACACTTTATTTAAGCATACTTTGACATGCATTGAAGCTAGGTTCAAGTTTGGTATTCTTGAAATTATTAAGAATGATCCAAGAGGCGGTGATTGTAGTAATAAAATACACAAAAGTGAACTTAAGTGGCACCTAAAATTGGGAGCTAATAGACCCCCAGATGTTAATGAACACCTTTCTATAGTTCCCATTTTAAAAGACAGAGCACATGATTTATAACGTTTATGTCTTAGGTCTTTTAAATTATATATTTTAAAGTTGCTACTTGAGAATTAATTATTGTACTTTTTACTATGCTGAAATTATATTTACAAATTTTAATTCATGATAAAAAACTTTAATGAGTTGCAATTAACAAGTGTAAATTGTTCTCAGTTAATTGACTGTACTATTTAAATTGTTTTAACTGGTGAAGTACTGTGGTTTGATAAAGTCCTGTGTTGCTGTGGACAAAAGTGCCTACCCAGTCCGTTTTTTGGATTTTACCTCTATAATAAACTTTTACAAGATTCTCAACTGAATTACTATCACAGTGTGGATGGACTGATCCTACCCTGGTGGAGACTAGTGTTATTGCTTATATTAATATATATTTTTGTAACAACCTGTTATGTTGCCCTTATGCATAATTTCATACTGGTTTGCTGTTAAAATAATTGTACTAACATTACTTACTGTTGATTTTCTTATTAAAATGCTTCACATTTCATTTGGTTATTCATTATTATGTTCTATAATTTTACTACTAACATCTGTTTGATTATGTTTATTCTCATTTTATGTTTATATTTATTTTCTACAACACAAGTTAGGCAGGTACCCAGCAAACCCCTACCTTGGCTCCCCCAGCTCTGGCACAAGGGCCCAGCACATCTGGTCTGCAGGCTGGTGATGCCCCCTTTTTATCCTTGCAATACCAGCAGCATCAGGTAGTTCTGCCCTACAGGCCAGGGCTGGGCCACCTCTCTGAGTGGAGGTGGAGGGGATGATTTTGTCACCCGGGAGGAACTTCCAAGCATGGTGCATTAGTTGCTGTGCTGAATACTTGGTGCAAGTCTACATTGGATGGAGAGTATGCTGTCCATCCTGATGGGGCAGTTCCACCGCAGAAGCCAGCATCCAACACTGCCACCACATGAGCAGTGAAGGAGCAGTGGTGGCAATCCCATGTGTGAGGACTAGAGTTCCACTGCTGCCATGTGTGATGTAGATGGGACTGGGATTCCACAACATCCCCCCCATCTAAGGTGTTCAACCCCCATGTGTCACACACCAATCCTGTCTGCTGTCTTGTCTGTCTGCAAAAACTTCCTCACCTACCGAACTTACCTCCCCCACACGTACCTATGTCCCTTCACCAACATTCCACTCTTACATTAAAAAATGGGGACATGTCCCCCCAAAAAATATCATCCCATACATAGCTCTCCATTTCACACATGTGTCCTCTGGGCACACTTAATTTGGTCTAGGTGGCTTGACAATGCACTTCTGTTGTCCCTACCCTACTCTCTGGGGGTGACAGTCCAAAATCAGCTAACAATCTATTAAAGTGCAGAGTTGTTGCCATAGAAGAAATGGATAGCTGTGGTTGTTTCATGTACCCTTCCTGCACATACCTACCTGCCTTTCACTATTTTCCCCCTGCTTGAACTCCATTTCACCACTGCCCTATCTCCCCTTTTTTCTTTAAAGAGTTTTTGTGTGATGTAGTGTGGTGCACCACATCACTTAGCTATGCTAAATAGTGCTACATTGATATATGGGTGTGACAAAAATATTAATCACATTCAAAAAGTACACGTGTCCAATTTCAAACCCTAAACTATCACCTGCAGAATAGTAGATCAACCCACCAAACCACACATCTGCTAATTAACACAGGGGCTTTAATGAAAAAATAGTAAGGCTCAAGTTTCCATCATTAAGTGTGTTTCAGTGATCCTATGTATTGTGCCGCAATGAGCAAATCAGTTAAAAGAAAAATAGAAGAATATTACTGTAAATGGGACTCTAGGACAGAAATCCATCGGTATAAAGCCATATACATAAGAAGAGGCATAAGTGAGGTATCTAATAGCAGGTAACTTTGCAATTAAATGTACAACATGTAAAAATACACTTGCTAAAACATTAATGGAAAAATACAATGTTAACTGGGATGCTGGTAAAAAAATATACTACTCTAAAGCCATGCACATAATAATACATGTAAGTGATATATATTACTACAGATAAATTAGAATTATATCTACAACATGTAAAAATGCAGTTACTATAACAGTAGGTTAGTATGTATAATCCATTGGGAATGTTACTTTTTAGTAGTCATGGTCCTGGATTCAACTAAAGCTGCTTCTAGCACTGAAAATACATTATGTGGATATCAACATTATAAACTGTGATATGCATGCCTGTCTTATCACCTATTTATCCACCCAATGCAGTACAGATTTAATGTCTGCATCTAAACAATATTAGTTAAAGGCCTACAGACAGAACCACTTTTACCTACTCCTGTTACAACAGTACCACCTGCAAAGAATGCCAGGCCATATATTAGTCTGAATTCCCAGAGGATTTTGCGATATGTACTGAAATTGTGGGCCAGTACTATCAGACTGCAGTCCACAATGATTTGCTAATGATATTACAGACAACCACAGCTGCACAAGTAACATACACATATGGAGGTTGTGCTAGATGCAAGAGTTGCCAGCACATATGTAACAGGGGACTATCATGATATAACAAGTGACGTGGTAACTGCCCAACTGCTGACATAATGATTAATGTAGTCCTTACCTTTTACTAGGGCACAACAAGCATTTTGCCTTTTATGCTGTGACTGATAGCTTTGGCTAACATACAAACACATAACCTAATTTACAGTGGGATGGGTTCCCTTATCTAACTCTGCCTACAGAAAAAGGCTGCCACAGACCCCACACTTACTCTTAAAGCTTGTTGTCCTGCAAAGTGTTCATTTTGCCTGTCTGTGCCTATTGCCTGCAGCACCGACTTCAGCTTCAGCCTATAGCACACACATCTGTATGTAAAAGGTAGCTGCTACAGACATTCTCATTGCAAGGACATATTACCTTTACCTCAGTAATTTCCATACAAATATATGAGAAAGGAGATGAAATCTACATTGACCCCTTATATTTTGTTCAGTGGTTACATGGGATTGGCTGATTATACTGCAAAGCAGCTATGTAGGCTGCAATTGGCATTCCAGAAGCACAGATTGGTTCAAAGGCAATCACTTGCTAATGAGAACCATGTTAAAAAAGCAAACATAATGACAGAGGAAGCATTATGTATGAGAGTTACGTTGCAGGGTGAACTCATTGGCATAACTTGTATATCTGTACCTTTCATGAGAGGAGTATTGTACTCCAGTAGATAATGCATATGTCTGAATATAGTAAGGGGGAATGGGTATTTCATCATTAAGCCTCTCTTAGAAGAGTACTGATGACATGTCATTGATCTCCACATATGTTTCACCTATAGAAGAACTAGTATACAGTAAGGATAGAATGGTTTGTGTTAATTAAGTACACTGTTCTCCTGGAGAGTTCCCTTGACAGCAGCTGTCATAGCATACTGCTATTCGTTTGGTACAGTTGTGTTCATATATTATAGGGGTGTGTTAGCCTTACAATCCACACTACAATGGACTACTGTGTCAGGTGTGTGATCAAACATCAGTATCCATCATGGCACAAACAGGAATAGCTTACTATTGCTACTATCCTTCGTGCATCCACACCCTTTCTATGTTTGCACACTGTCAAGTATGACATGTGTAATCCAGCAGTGAACAGTGCTAGTCATCCTTTATTGATATATCTCTACATACTGTACTCTTATAATAATGTAAATCCAGCAAAAAGCTCTGGTCTCAAACGAAGAAAGGCACCAAAACGCCACAAGCACTGAAGACAAATATTTATTCCAATCAATAAAATAAAGTAGTAATCCACATGAAGTTGAGCGCTTTCATCCACTAGGGACTTCTTCAGAACACTTCTTAAAGACACTACTACTCCATTAAATACTGTTAAAAATACATCACATGTGATTTCTCAATAAACATTTAAAGTGCAAGTGCATATGTATCCTATATTAAAAAATCCTGAGTTAAAAAATCCTGAATTAAAAACAGGTTTGTGTACAGTTGTAGTTCATTATTAACTGTTCATTGTTACCTTTTTCATAAACTTTTTCATAAATAATAGTCTTTTTCATACAATTTCAGTATTTCAGTGCAATTGATGGTGCCTGTGCAAATTGAGCTTCCGACTATGATTACAAAAATTCAAAAAACATATGAATATGTATAATTGTGTACACTAAGTGTTTGTGTGTTCATACAAGTGCCACCCTTCTTATATTCTGGACATCTATTATTTATTATTGTTGTCCAATATGGGTTTTATAGACACATATTCGTTAATACCAGGGTATACTGAAGCGTTTAGTTTTACCTGCCATCTCACTTCCTTCTCACTAACTAATTTCTTAATATCCCCTCCTCTCACATTGCCTCTAACCAGTTCCAAAATTCCAAACCTGAAATTGGAACATTCCTTGTTGATTTTAAGGTGTTTCCACAAGGCATTGGTCTCATCCTTTCTCCTAATGCTATACTGATGGTCGTATATCCTATTACGTAGGCATCTGATGGTCTTCCCTACGTAAAAACAGGGACAATGTGTGCATATAGCCAAATACACCAAATTGGTGGATCTGCAGTTCCCTTTTTGGAAGTAAATTTTACTTTTGTTGAAATTCTGTAAAGTGAGGTTCTGTACAGTTGTTATGTACTGACACTGGGGGCATGTCCCACATTTTACTGTTCCCCTCTTATTGTCCCAATTGTTCTGTTTTTTCTCTAATAGAGACTTCAAGTTCTCTCCATTCCTGTATACAAAACGGGGTACACCTCCAACTATATTCCAAATCCTTCTGTCTGCCCTTAATACCCTCCAGTTTTTTTGGATAATCCCTTTGATGTATTTACTATGGGGTCCATATTGTATAATGCATGCTTTCCCAAAACTGTTAGTGGTATTGTTTTCATTGTTGTTAATAAGTGGAACAAGACTGGACCGTCCTCCCCCGAGTAGGGGTGTGTACCTCTTACCCCACTGTTGCCACACATAAGTCTTGAGCTCGTTTATCATACCCTGTGGGTATCCCCTCTCTACAAAGAATAAACCAATTTTCGTTAGTTCCTCATCCAAATCCATGATGTCGGAAGTCATCCTGGCCGCCCGAATGAATTGCCCCTTTACTATGTTTCGTTTCTGGGCCCAAGGATGACTACTATTGAAGTGTAAGTACGAGTTGCTAAAAGTGGATTTTCTAAAAATATTTGACTTGAAATTCCCTCCTTCTAATGTGACCAGTACATCTAAATATGAGATACTTGTCCTGTCCATATTAATTGTAAATTTTAAATAGTCAGTACAGGAGTTCAAATACATAAAAAAATTTTCCAACTCCTCCTTGCTACCTTTCCAGACAAGAAAAATATCATCAAGAAAACGGTAGTAACATCCTATGTGGTCCATCCATTTGGAATTGAGGATGTTTTCCTTTTCCCAGTTAAATAGTACCAAATTTGCATAAATGGGGGCACAAGCGGCCCCCATCGCAACACCCTTGCTTTGTCTATAGTACTTCCCCTCATAAAAGAAATAATTGTGGGTCAGTACTATTTCCATAAAATCCAAAATCAAAAGTGTTTGTTCCCAAGTATTCTTTCCTAACTCATGGATACTATCCTGAAATCTCCTCATCCCTTCTGCATGAGGGATGCTGGAAAAAAGGTCGACTACATCAATGGTAACCAGCCATTTGGCATCCTTAGCTATGTGTGGTTCCAATCGTGCTAAAAAGTCCCATGAATCGGCCACAAGGTGGTTGATACTCCCCAAACAAGGTTTTAACCATTTATCGACAACTTTTCCAAATCGGAAAGTTTTGGATGAACTTGCAGATATTATCGGTCTGAATGGGGGATCTAAAATATCCTTGTGGACCTTTGGAATACCCACAATCGTGCCTATAATGGGGTGTTCCACTTTGAGGTATTTTTCTAAATCAGTGTCCATGCTACCTTCTAATATTAGGTCGTATAATAACAAGTCAACTTTCCTATATCCTTTATTAACTTCGTTTAGGGAGGATTCCTCGTATTTTTCTGAATCCTGTATAATGCTATTCATTTTACTAATATATTTTGCACTTGGGTATAGTACCACTCCACCCCCCTTATCCGGTTTCATGATCCGGATAAGTTTGTTCCCCTGTAGTCTGTTTAACAACAGTCTCTCCTCCTTAGTGAGGTTATTTTCAAAATATTTGTGTGGGGATTCAAAATTTTGTATGTACCTATAAATGTCACCCACTACTAGTTTTTCAAATATGTCAATAAGTGGGTTCAATGGGGGGGTGTAGGAACTCCTAACTGTGAATTCCTTCTCGTTTGTATAATTTGATCCTTCAAATTTAATACCCAAGTTCAATTTCCTGGTATATTTCTTTACATCTAGAATGTTTTCTACTAAGTTGGGTTTACTGTGGGGAATAAATTTCATCCCTTTGGATAATAGGGTGAAGTGCTCTAGAGTCATGACCTCGTCCGTATAATTATATATATTGAAATTATCGTAACTACTGAGCACTTCATTGATTTTGCTGGATTTACATTATTTTTGTGGACTGTTCTCAGGTTTTTTTCATACTGTACTCTTACATATGTGATCCTTACATGTGTTCCCATTTTCTTGTCTTTCAGGAAATATGTATCCCTGATGCCGGGGCCCTTTTACAGACACTGAAAATGAAATAATCCTGGAATCATAGCATCAAAACTATCAACACCTGCTTTCCAGGGGGACGGTAAACAGGGATAACTGGGCAGCATTGTGGGCTGACCTGATCCATGATGTGAATGCTATTGGTCATCAGAGCAGGACATATGAGCAGGTGTGACACCATGCAACCAACATGATCAATGCCACATGCTGGAGAGCAGTGGATGTGGCCAGGGATCATGGTATCACTGGTGGAGGCCCTGTGGCAGAACAGCCACTGTCAGCCACTGAGAAATTCCTGGCGAACATAGCAACACAGTACAGCTCCCAGGCATCCATCACACAGTATGTTGGGGATGTGGGTGCCACTGTCTCCATGCAAGAGGAGCATCCAGGCATGCTTAATTGAATCAGCATTGTAATAGTGTCATACTCATTGTGTCAGGGTGTACAGAGGGTTACTTGGGTGTCACATGTAAGTTTTTTTGGGGGGAAGGAGGTTAGTCCCACTTCGAATGACATCCTCAGATTGTGATCACCATAACCATTGCCCAGACCCACCTTATCTCCACCCTTTTCTATGCCTCTGCTATATATACTAACTTATCTAAAAATAACATTACCAAACTCTCTACCTGTTACAATAGTATAGCTAGATTCATTACTGCTACTCCCCTCAGAACTCACCACTGTCTTAACCTCAAACAACTAGATTGGTTAGAACTGAATAACCACCTACTCTATCAACAGTTACTTATCATTCATAAGACCCTTTTCTACCCTGATAATACCCCTAACCTTACTAAATTGATTTCACCTTATAAAAACCTAGCTACACTACGCTCTGCTAATAAACTCCTAGTATCCTTGACTAAATCTTACAATAAAGCTGGGGACTCACTATTTTCAAATACTGCAGGAAAAACCTGGAATCAACTCCCTCATGAAATATCTAACCAAAATTCTACCTCTCTTTTCAAAAAACATATCAAAGAACATCTTAAAACTCAGTGGCTTTGTCCTTGTGCTAACCCCGACTGAAATCGCTTCTCCGCTACTCCTAACTTTCCTCCCCTCCCCTGACTATGCTTCTAAATAAGACTTTCAATTTTTGACATTTTACAAATTAGAAATAGGCTATACTATAAATTCTTTCTCTTATGCAATTCTATCTTTGTGTTTTGCATATCTGTTTTTGTTAGTCTAACTTTATATGATGCATATCCTTTAATTTTAGTCCTATATAATTGTCTGTTTTTGTCATTTGTTTTTAAACAAGGCTACCTTTGTACTTTGTACTTTTTTTATTCATATCGTTGTTTTGTGAATTTTTTTGTTTACTGCTAGTGTTGGAGCTTTTCTCCCCGGGCCTCTGCTGAAAACGGATGCATGTCCAGCTAGACTAGCCCAGTCAACAAATGTAAAATAAATAAATAAATAAAAATAAATAACAATTAACATAGTAGCTACTGTAAATGTGGGACATTTGGACATATTGCCTTGTTATACCGTGACATGTGGTGCTGTTTACATTACTTCTCCCTCTAATTTCCACAGGATCGTCAGGAAGCAGACAAGGTCAGCTACTACTCCTGGTAAGCACAGCACCATTTTGTTAGAGATGTAGATTCAGTGCAATGTATTCACTAGTGTCATCCCAGGCCTGCTGGCTGCATTTATGTATTGTCTGCATGATTGCCAACTGCACAGATAGTTTCTGTCTGTACACAGTTTAGAATCATATCTATGCCTTGTAGGTGCAAGCACACTGATAGATTTCACTGTATTATTAGGACATTAGAGACTGCCTTATGTGTCAGCTTTGCAGAGTTTTGCCAGATGTCAACAGTGTACATCATTGTTGGTCATGAGATTCCTGTGTAAAGAGCTTTTATTACAAGAACTGCAGATGTTTGTTAGAAAAGAATATCCATATGTCTTGCTATATGAGGTTGAGGGTTAAACAAGTCTGTAACAGTGACACCAGTGTATACAGATTAACATATATTGCAACATAGTACTGCAGGGCATAGTCGTGCTGGTATGAACTTGCTGCTTTTCCCTTATTACCACAGGTAACACAGGGGGGATGGTCTTTGTCACCATCACAGCCTGATGTCAGTGTGTTATTAGACTTTGATGATGATGGTGAGCAAGGTGAGGCACAGGTAAGGTTTGCAGATGCTGAATCTGTCACAGAGGTCGACATCCTCCTTCTGCCCTCATTATCACTGTACACAGTCAGTATGCCTATGTATACCTAGTCCTCAGAGGCAACAGATACTGGACAGTCAGAGGGTGGGGACATTGAACAGGAAAGTGCTGCTACTATGGCTTCAGTGAGTGTCGATACTGGCCATAGCCAAAGGTCTGGTGAGGTTCCACACAGGCAGATCGATAGGGGTGCTCATAGGAGACCTTCTCTCCCTACACAACCTGTTTCATCTGTCTCATCAATTGTCTCCAGCATATGTTTATGGTCATCATGGAGGCATAGGCATGTTCTGAAAGGAACTCTAGATGAATGCTCAAAGTTATGGATGCAGCATGGTCTGACATCTGTGACTGCCTCCACCATGTTGCTGATACCCTGGATTATTTGACTAATACAGTGGAAAGATGGTGGTCTCAGATGGATGGTATACTATCTGGCTTGGGATGCACATTGTCTGTGTTAGAACATATGGTTGGAGTTGAGCGTCAGACCCATGGACGTAGGTCAGCAACTACATCAACTGAGAGTCCATGTGGCCATGTGCAATCACACTCCCATAGTGGCAGTACATCCATTGCTCCAGAAGAGAGTGTGGCTGTCCATGCCAAGATTTGGCAAGCCATGGGCTTGTGGTCCTGGAGGTCCCTGTGGAGGACACAATCCCAGCAGACAGCAGTCACACTCAGGTAGTAGCCCCGCTTTCCACCTTGGGCATGCAGGTGCCAGTGCAACTCCTGGCAGAGACAGTTAACGTGTTTGGGGACAGAAATGGTGAACTGTCAGCTCTACCATGCACAGCTCACAGCTGTTCAACATACAGCCATGTAGGGCTAGCACAGAGCTTGACTGTGTTCGCACAGACACTCACACACCACTGTTACATTCAGCTGATCTACAGACACACACTCCATATTTCCATGGTCCATCTTGCCTGCTTTTCCTCCTGATTCACGCACATGACTGCCAACCTATTGGGTCAGCCTAGGCCTTCTGCACCCCCACAAAACACCCTGTGCACGGGATGATACCTGTGTCACATCCCTGTCATCCTTGTCATCCATGCAGGGAAATGAAGCTATGTGTCTGATGCACAGGGTGACTATATAAATTACTATATAGTTGTTTAATCCATTGTTGCCTTTGATATGTCACTTAGACAAGCCACTAAAAGATATTGTATGCTGCCGTTTGTAATGAGTAATCCACATTATTTTTGTACAGTACATTGGATGATGTTGTAATGGCTGTATACTTACACAACAAAAGGTGTCTCTTTGAACTGTTTATGTTTCAGTTTCAGTTTGTGTAGGACACACCTATGGGTATACAGATACAATGAACCCATAGACATCAGAATACAGGATGGAGTGTCAGCACAGAAGTAAAATATCTTCAGACAGGTAATGCAGTATAGGTGAATGGCTTCATAGATTCATATGTGTATAGTAGGCTAACATGAACAACAGCCTCTTTCAGCCTAGTCATGCATCCCTAATCTCTGACAAGGTCTGATATCTGTGATGAGTGTACACAGAATTTTTGGAGCTGACACATCTAGAAGCTGTGGAGTGTTAGAAGAATAATCTACAATTTCCCTGTGTCCATTAGACATGGGTCCTACACCAGTTATGATTGTCTTATTCCGCATCCCATCATATAACTTGCACATGATGTGCATTACAATGGAAGTGTGCTTCACATGGATGGGGAGCCTGTTACATATAGGATGTAGTCTCTGGATTACATGCCTGTCTCTCCAGCATGTCCTACTTATACCACAGCCAAGGTGTAGGTGAGTAGAACAGGTAATTCTCGTGCTGCACCTTTCTTGGATATGCAGAAGCTACACAGTGGGATCTGACACTTCCTTGTATGGCAGCCATTCACCACAACTCCAAAGCATGTAGAAGACAGAATACACAGTTATGGCCTTGGCACAGTCCACATAGGACATGTTATGTACACTAAGCAGTGGTGTACTGTGGTGGAACCTCTGTGACTGTTACAGTTGTCATATATGCCTATGTAGGTACATACCAAAAGTGGCATTGCACTCAATGATAGGTGTGAAGAGTGGCAAATATGGTGCAACAGTGACAGTCTGGGATTTACATGCCATACCTTTCACTATAGGTTGTGCAACATTGACTGAATACCCACATCTTACCGACCCTTGAAAGTCAAAGGCTAGATCACTGTCAGTGTCCATATGTACCTAAGTACTGAGTCAACTGTTGGATGTGTGCAGACAGTACAATATTTACCAAGGATAGATGACTTCACAAAGGATGGTATTGTGCATTCCATGGCATGTAGTAATTGTCAGTAGCAACAACTGAATGTGCGTGTGTCAGCCCATACTGGATAACTTTTGATTCTGTGTGGGATTAAGTGACAGCTCCTAATTTGCACTCATCTGCAAATGTAGTCAATCTGAGGTCATTGACAGTAGCAGTGACTGCAGAGAAAGGAATGCCTGGAGGGATATTCCCAGGAATGATTTATGAGGAAGTCCACTGGTGACTGGCTTCATTGTAGCAGTGGACTACCTAATGATATCATCCCAGAAAATGAAGGACAGACACTTGGCTATCCACCAGCTGACATACTAGTTTGTTGATATCCTGTACAGTTTGTGAACAATGCCTGATGGCCTAATAGTGTCAAGAGCCCTGGCAGGTCATGGTAGCTGGAGTGACTCATTTTCCCCTCATCCATTGCATAGTTTATCAGTCAATGAGGTCCACCGGTTAGAGTAGACATGATCTGCCCATGACCCAAACAAACTGGGTTTAGTCCACTGTCTGTAGGGGAACTGCATTGTTCCTGATCATTTCCATGATATTTCTGTTAATTGCTTTACATATGAGACTACTTGGACATTTGGGGATAGTGCTTGTCACTGCATACTAGTTGTCCTGTGTGCAACCCAGTACTTCAGTTGATTCCATCATGGCTTCCAAGAAAATAGTCATCCAATGTGTTTGTGTCTGTACAGAGTACAAGCAAACAGTGCAGGGGAAAATAATACATACACCCTGTGAAGGTTAGGAGGGGGTTTTACATGGTTCATCTGCAGTTGGACATTACTGAATTAGTGTGTACTGCAATGACACAATTACCTTAGGAAGAATGCAGAAAAGAGGGTGGTCCCCTGAATTGCTGGTCCCTGGAAATGACCACTGCTGGTTTCACCACAACCACTCTCCCTTGGGATACTATGTGCCTATAGTGTTCCTCTCACCAGAATCAAAACATGTGTACCAAGCTCTAGATGAGAAGCAGGCCACAGTCTATTTTTTTATCCACAAAGTTGTCCCACATCATGCAAGGGTTGGTAGGCTTGACATACCCTTTTCCAGGTAGATGCCTTGATTAGCAACCAAAGCACTCATGGCAGTGTGCATGCATTATGCCATGTGTTCTGGAGTTGTTAGGATTTCACTAGGGTACTCACCAGATGGTGTTTAGGAGCACAGCTGCAGCATCACAATATAATGTTCAATGTCAGGTTACTTACACATCCAAGGTTGCTCAGACAAACACCACTGTGGCACTGATCCATTTCAGGTGCCAATTTCACAGCAATGCATGCAGCCTGACCTTCAGCAGCTTAATGGTGGACATCTGCATGACATGGATCCAAGGCCTACCGCACAAGGCTGGCTGCCTTTGGCCAAAGTGTGTGTACTTCCAGCATGTCCTATGTATGTCATACTGTACATTTCTGTTACCGGAATAGATGTCAGTGTTCCCTCATGATATCACACTAGATCCACTCTGCTGTGTGGTTGTTTGACAGCCATTGCAGAGTTGCAAGTCCAAAGTTATGCCTGCAGTGTTGAACAAGTTCTTAGTGCATACATGGGCATCCACATCTTCACTGCAATGAGTGCCTACAGACAGAGTGTCGGATGCTGTCAACCCCAAAGGTGTAGCAGCATGACCCTAACTTTGCTGGAGTTTAACATTGTCACATTTGTAGGTATAGTACTGGGCCCATGTCTAATAACAGGATTATGGATAATGCAAGGGTCACATGCCTGGCAAAGAATTGTGCCCACTGAATCATGTTATGGTACACTGTCAGGTGCTGTTTTACCTTAGGATAACTATATAAAGGTGATAACATGTTACATTATAGCAGCTGTCAGGCCAATGCCTAAGAATGGCCTACTGTGATGTACAAACAAGCAAGACTCTACTGGCTAACGGCATTATCAATGACTGCAGATGGGATGTAGAAAGCATCCCCATCCCTTTACTCACATGTCATACAAACACAATGTGAGAGATGTCACTATATTACAAACTTTGATTCCATGGTGTCTAACACACCAGTCCATATATATGACAATGAGTAGTTTCCAACATGCACAGCTCAACTCCTACTCCACCCACACCTCCATGTGTGGAGCTCCTTAACACACACACACACACACACACACACACAAACAGACACCTCATAAGCCCAAATGGAAGCCCACTACACATAATCAGACTTCTGCAGAACACAGAACACATAGCTCATGCACCACTGTCTCACCAGTGACACACCTGAGGCACATCACAACATCAAACCTATTAGTCACAGGTGACTAAATCATGAGACACATTGTTGTCCCTCTCACCAGGCTACATATGAGAGAGTTCACAGTTAGCTGTCAGTGAGGTGCCATGATTCACCATACCACACATGCATGCAAGTCTATCAACATCAGGTAATGGTATGATAACTTTATGGTTCCTGTTGGTGTGCAAAGCTGGTGACACATTTCACCATACTGTATGACAGACATGACTTAGCTTATGGACTCTGTGTCTCCGACAGCTATGCTCATAGCCTTCAGCTGAATTTGACCTTCATGTAGGATCATTGCTCGATACACGTGGAAAATAACTGCAGTTAATAATTGGCTTAGTGTGCAGTGTCATTGTCAGGGTATCCACTACATGTCAGCCTGGGATGACTTGCTCAACACACCTCACTACTTTGCCAGAGATGGTCTTCACCTGTCAGCCCTGGGATATAGTGTACTGGCCAAGGCTGTTGACATCCCCATAGTGCATTCTATAGGTGATGTCTCCAGGGAAAAATGTCTAATGAGAAAACACCATCTTCAAACAACATCACAGTTATGCTGCTACATGCTAGAGTGCAAAAATGACCTACACTCAGTGGAAGGTGTCCTCACCTTGGAATGTGCTGACATTAGCATAGTCACAGACACCTGGTTGAAGGCTGTGGACAACAACATAGACATACCAGGATACAGATCCTTCCACATTTTCAGACCTCATATTGAAAGTGTGCAAGGAATGCAGGTGGTGTATGCATACTCAATAAAGATAGATGCACACCCAGATTGGGTACATAGTGTGATTCTCTGGGAACACTGCGGGTGCTATGCAGTGCTAGAAGTGCACCTAATCAAGCAACTGACAGCTACAGGAGCAACTATATGATGCAGGACACCCATTGTGCTTATCTGACTGGACTTGTGTCTATCACAATACATGACAACACCATGGTTTGGGGTGACTTTCACTACCCACCAACTGTGTTGGTTAGTCATGCTCAGTCTCACGTGACCAAAGATTAGTCCACATCCTTAACTGCTATGCTCTGGACCAGTGTTATGGTGTTCCCACAAGGGGAGACAATGGACTGCATCAGATGCTTACCAATATGGGTGACAACTACAGCACCTCCACTGTGAGGTCCTTTCTGGTGAGATCTGGCCACAAATCGGTCTCATTAAGTATCACACTTGAACCCCTCCCCCCTTGCAGCAATTACAATCATATAATTCAACCAAGCAAATTATAACCTCCTATTGGATGGTATAATTAGCTTGACTTTACCACCCGCCTCAGATGGAACAGGCAACTATGCTGAGCTCTACAACAATGATTTATGCAAGCACCTGTACAACTGCATAGACTTGACTGTACCTGACAGGAGGGAAACAAGCTCCTTATGGCACAGCAAACCTGCCTGGTGGACAAGTGCCATTATCAGGCTGGTCAATATGATGTGGACATTGCTGTGCGACAGTTGGAGTGAGGGCCCTCCTAACAATGGAGCACATTCTCCTCAGCTAAAGCAAGTAAACAGTCTTGTAGTGATGTCATATAAAAGAAAACATGTGACAAAATTAGCCTCCTCAACAAAGGATAACTTCAAGACATAGTGTAGTCACATGTGTAAAATAAGAGGAAAGTCCCAGATTGTTGGTGAACTTGTACTTAATGATACCACATATAATGAGCCTGTAGACATAGCTAACCCACTGTTCAACAGGTTCTGTGACAAAATCACTCCCCTGTCCCCACCACATGTACCACATGACATCTCTACAACCTATCCCATACCTTCCATATATATAGGGAAGGTTCCTATTAGAAGCTCAACCACTTAGTTTGTTGAACGCCAAAATGTCAGCACCTAAATGGCGAAAGCTTAAAATCATGAACGGCCACTTATGCAAATTCTTTCCTCAGGAAAGAATTCTCTTGGTCATTATCGTGGATTTGCCTTGTCTCCAATGTCGAGCGATCTCAGAGTTGGTATATTTGGTTGGGGGGGATGTAGGGGCAAAGCCCCCCCACTATTTTAGGGTGTGGAAGCTTATTTTAGTTTGGGGCAACCTAGCAAATTATTTTCCGAGGAAAGAATTTGTGTATGTAACTGTTTGCTATTTTAAGCTTTCACCGTTTAGGTGTCAACATTTAAGCATTTGACAACCTAAGCGGTCGAGCTTGTAATATATACCCTATAAGGCAGGTTGTAAATGGCCTCTCTAAGGATTACACAGCATTTATTGGACCTGCTAATATCCAAGGCTGTGTCCTACATGGGAGCAAACAAGGATTACTAATAGCATTGTGAACTCCTTGCAATCATAGTGTAACCACCAGCTGCATCCCAGCTGACTGGGAAATGGCAACTGTTATCCCATTGCACAGAGGTGGTGCATCCACCAACCATGGGAACTATAGACCTATTAGCCTGAGTAGCAATATCTGTAAGCCCATGGGGCAAATCATCATGGACATGATCAGCAAAGATATATGCAATCTACAAACAGTTGACTCTGCACAGTCTAGATTTCTGAAAGAAAAATCCTGCCTGATAAACCAGACGGACATGTATGAGGTGGTCACCAAGGACCTGTATGAGGGGACATCTGTGAATACACCCCCCTGGACTTAGCCAAGCCTTTTGACACTATCCCTCACTCAGTCATAATTGACAACATCACCAAAGTAGACATCAACAGTAATGTCGTTAGAGGGGTCACTAAGTAGCTCACTGATAGTACTCCTACTCAGAATAGGGGAATCCACCTCCAATAGCTGATCTGTAACCAGTGGTGTACCATGGGGCTCAATCCTGGCTCATCTATGGCTTGGAATCCATTTAACCACAGTACAAGCACACCGTGCATGTCTGTGGCTGACAAGGTTGGCTGATGCCTGAAAAATGTCGGTGGTCATAGAATCTCCCAGTTATGTCAATATCCTACAAGAGAGTCTTCATGGACAAATGCTTATTGACATACTCATTGCCATAACCTCCATGCAAACATGCATGTAGTATTTCCAGTGCTAACACCAATGTGCCAGGTAAGCAGCACATCAGTAGCAGCACCTGATGTACATATTCATGGGTGATTGACCTGGGCACATAGGCCTGGCCACAAAGGTTGTCACCTACTTTACCTTATATCACAATGTCTCCCCAGTGGTAAGAAGGAGATTATATGTTTGGCATGTCATAATTGAGGGCACAGTCACCCTAACATGCATAGGTATAATCTCCATATAGATTTCCCTCAGCAGGCCAGTATTCAAATGCAATGATCATTTTGTCAGGCACCTTTACAAGTACTAGTGGCAACTGAACATAACACAACTGTTCCTCACAAGGGAACAGCAGGTCATCAGTATCTGTCCTATAGGATCCTCTGACATAACTGTCATTGTAGTGTGTGTGAAATAGAATACTCAGAGGTGATTTCTGCCTTGCATATAAGGCAATGTCTGACCCTGCTTTATTGGAAATGCTGCATATATGTAGTTGGAATGGTACATAGATTACTTGCTGTAAGGACTTCAACCTGACACGTGTCATTACTATCACATGCTTGTGGGAAAGAGGGATATCTACAGACTTTAAAATACCTTTGAAACAGACTCCCACCTAATGCCTAACAGAGCACCTCATTGTCCTTCACCAGATGCAATATGTCTGATTGGCTGGATGACTGTTATTTCACCACAGGCCTTCTGCCTGTGTTCCTCATGGACAAAGGCAATATGTGCTGATTATGTAAATAAGGGTAAAAATTAGGATTGTAAAGTCCCTAGGGCCAGAATGCTAGTAAAGTCCAATGATCCTATGATCCCATACACTACTGTAAAAAACTCTCATAGCCACACACATAGCTACATTGAGAATAGCACCACTATCAATCAATGTTTACAGAATACTGCACAGCATACACACACATACACACACACACACACACACACACACACACACACACACACACACACACACACACACACACACACACACACACACACATACAATATAAGTTGGCCAAAATCAAATTAGAATCCCTACATATCTAATGGCACACAGTGCAGATCACAGTACTTATCACACACACCACAGCTCAAGTCTGTTATGAACATCTGTTTCAGTAATCTTATGCTAGATGGAAACAGCAGGCTGTGTGGTTAGGAATTTAGAGGCCCACATCACCGGGCACAGCCAAAATACTCCAAAACCCTAAGTCAGTGTGGTGATCATATGCATTTTGTAAAGAGATGCATATACGCACCAATTGGCCTGAAGTGAGATTAGAACCCATACATAGCTAGTCTTACACACTATGGATCACAATACTTATCACACACACCCCAGATGAAGTCTGACAGTTGAATGGCAGTTGGTAGTCTTAAGGTACATGACCTCAGCAGGCCTTGTGGGAGAGGCATTTGGAGGTCAGCGTCAATTGCAAGGGCCAATAAGTCCAGCACCATTGTAGTTTGGTAGTCAATGAGGGATTTTCATTTGTCTGGCAGAAAGATGCACAAACACACACACAACAAGGGGCTGTGAGTGAGATTAGAACCCATAACTGTCTAGCCTTAGGCACTACAGATCACAGTACTTATGTCACCGTGCCTACTGCATGTGCCACTGTGGAAGTCTGACAACAGAATGGCAGTTGGCAGTCTTAAGGTACAAGACATCAGCAGGCCTTATGGGAGACAGGAGTTTGGAGGCTAGCATCATCTACAAGGGCCAAAAAGTGCAGCACCATTGCAGGCTGGTAGTTAATTAGGGATTCTTATGTGTTTGGCAGATGCACATACACCAAGTGGCCTAGAATGAGATTAGAACCCCTACTTATCTAGGTATTATACACTACAGATCACAGTACTTATCACAAGCGCAACTGTGGAAGTCGGTTTGATACGTAACTGCAGGCAAACTACTTGTGGAGAACATAAACTAGGCTTGTCTTGAACAGCATGTGTAGCCAGCAGGGTGACATATACTTTTTACTGTTTTCTGCATCTTGTAGCCTAGCAGTCAGATAACTGTATCTTATCCTAGCTACTTGGCTACAGTAGCCATTTTGGCAATATGTAGCTGCTTGCATTTGGATGGGTAAGAACAATGCACCCTGTCAATGCGTGAGTGGAAAAAAATATATATTACACCACCTGTTCATGTGTTTATGTATGTGTGATGATATCCAGCAGGCACATGGGACTGTAAGTGCATTAGCTAGTGTTGAGCCCTTACTGTTGGTCCTTTGAGCAACATTATATATGTCAAATAAGCTCAGTACTTGACAAGTGGCGTTCACACATAAAGCCCCTTTAATTTCATTGAAAAACTTGATAAAACACTTTAAAAATACCACAAAATAAAAGCTAAATGGTTGAGTGTTTTCGACTGTTAATTCCACATCTTCAGAACCGCTAGCTGCTAACACACCTCATTTGCATACATATCCATGCTGACAGCCTAGTAACTACATGGTTCATAGCTGTATGACCTGGGCAACAGCACCAATGCTCCATTGTACAGACCTGATGTAACATCCTGACATACATTTCTGTATTTTTTTTATTTTTCATTTAGGCATGTTTCATTTCTCCACTGCAGCACATAGAGCAGACATGCCGAAATTATTATAATATATATATATTTTTTTACATATTCTCTTGGTTTTTCAGACATCCACAATGTATTTTTTGTACATATGTGCATGTGTTCTGACATTTCCTGGGGAGTTATGTCCGTATTTCTGAGTTTTTACATCACCTTCTGTCCATGTACAGTCCTGTACATGGAAAACTTCCATGTACACTATGGACATGACCACGGGGTATACTGGGTCCTTTTTATAAGATTCACCTGCTTATAAGGTAATTTGTATTACACAGAACTTTCCATGTTTGTGTGTGCTTGCGTGCCACTATGCTATGCTTACTAAATCTGAAATTGTTCGTGCTCATGTACGCATCGCTTGTGATAAGTACACCAAAACATAATCATGTGAGCTTTACTGAATTTCCCCTTACATATTACACTAACCATAACTATTCTACACAAGGTAAATAAAAAAATCTACATACTGCACTAAAGCACACTAACATTTTTAAATGTGTTTAATTAAACAGAGTAGTTTTATTGTAAGTTAAAACAAAAAAAACTCTAACTTCTACTTATTACAATAACAATAACTATTCTAAACAAGAAAACTAGATATGCATACTGCATACTACAAACACACTAAAATAAATCACTTCTTTTTAAATGTACTTTGCATTAAATGTGACAGCATGAAGAAGTGCCCTGTTTTATCCAATATTTGACAGAGACCTCCAAAGCAGAAATGCAAGCAACCTCCACCCCACATAGTGTGGGCTATGTGTCATTTGGGTTGTGTTGGGGGGTGGAGGTTGCTTGCATTTCTGCTTTGGAGTTCTCTGTCAAATATTGGATGAAACAGACTCAGTGTGCCACTCAACCACAGCCCAGAAGGCAAAACAACGTACCCAACACACTAGTCATAGGTGACCCTATAGTCAGGCACACTGATGTCCCACTCATCAGGCTAAACAAGGAGAAGTTTACTGTCAGCTGCCTGTCGGGTGCCAGGATCTGCCACATAACCCACACACTCAGATCATGCCACATAACCCACACACTCACCTCATGCCACAACAAGTACAAATATGACTCTGTCATTGTCCGAGTTGGTGTGAATGACCTGAGATGTATATCCTTGGACTACATGAAAAGAGACATGTAAGAGCTCTCCAATCTTGTAGTCCAGGCAGGTATGACCCTAGCCCTGAGTAGCATCCTGCCATCACCCAGAATGATACCGCAGTACAAGAACAAAATGACTGACTTCAACAATTGGCTAAGCTTATGGTGTCATTCTAAGGGGATCCAGTATCTGTCTGCCTGGGACAACATGATCAACAGACCACAATGCTTTGCCAGAGATGGCCTGCACCTGTCACCCCTGGGATTCTGGACACTGGCTAAGGCTCTTGCCACCCCTATAGTGCCTTTTTTAGGGATGATTCAAATGACAAATTCACCACCATAACAGGAACAGGTAAGCAAAAACTGAGGGTAATGCTACTCAATGCTAGAAGTCTAAATCTCAAAATGCACTCCCTCGAGGCACTCCTTAAAATAGAGAACATCGATATCTGTGCAGTGACTGAGACCTGGTTCAAGGCTCCAGAGAGCACCCCTACATTACCAGGCTATAACTCATACCACACTTTTCGGCAACCTAACCCGGACTGGAACACCAAAGGTGGAGGTGTGTTCATATTCATTAAGGATATCCACACCTCCAGGCTAGTTGCTCAGCATAATGCATCTGAGGTTATCCAAGTGCAACTAACTCTAGGCAAAACTGTAATCCAAATTGTAACTTGCTGCAGACCCCCCACCATGCCCCAGAATTCCCCCTCTTCTTTTCTTGATATACTGGAAAATATTAGGGTTCAACCAAACACCCTAATAATGGGCTATTTCAACTACACAACCATTAACTGGGAAAACTACTCATGTACCAACTCCTCTGCTCAATGCTTTCTGGAATTCATAAATTCCAATGCCCTGGATCAACTTATTCAAAACCCCACCAGCGGCAACAATATCCTAGACCTAGTCATTACCAACATGACTGACCAGTGTTCCACACCTGAAGTCAGCTCCTCGTTGGTCCGATCCAACCATAAGCTAATCACCCTAGGTATCCACATCTCACCCCCACCCCCCATTAAGGAAACCACAGTAAAAAAATTCTCCAAAGCCAACTTCATGCTTCTTAAGACAGAAGTGGTGAACTTCATGACACCCATGTGGATGGACAATACAGTTATGACTACTGAATCCTACACAAATGCACTCTATAAGCACTTACACAAGTGCATGGATCATGCTACCCCAAACAGAATCAAGACGCTATCCTCCAAAAAAAGGAAGCCAATCTGGTGGTCCGCTGCCATAAACAAACTCTACAACAGAAGGAAGTAAAATCCCATGAGTGGAGGAGCTCTCTGGTGAGCCTCAGTAAGAAGCTGAGATCCCTTATAAAATCCTCCAAAGCTTGCTATGAAAACAAAATCACCACTGATTCTAGATACAACCACAAAGCATTCTATAGATATGTCAAGAATCTCAATAGCAACACCCAGATCTGCTCTGCTTTACAGCACAATGGCATGAAAATTACAGAACCAACTGATATTGCCAACATCCTAGCAGATAGGTTCAGTGCCAACTTTACCCACCTCTCACCTCCTAAAGGGCCCATATACAGGAAGAATGCAGAGTCCCTGTAATAACTATGCAGGTAAAAGCTGCACACTCTAAAGCCAAAACACAGCATCCATGGGCCAGACAACATCCCGGTTTCTGTTTTACATTAACATCAGAACAAACTGGATGCCCTTCTAAGCACCATGTTCAATCATAGCCTCACATCAGGCTTTGTGCCCACTGAATGGTGTACAGCAACAGTTATCCCACTCCACAAAGGGGGAGCCACCACTGATCCCGGGAACTATCACCCTATTAGCCTGACAAGCCTGGTCTGTAAGGCCATGGAATGTATCATCTTGGAACTCATAAACAAAGACATTGTTAACCGCCAAACTCTGGACCCCACCCAGTTCAGGTTTGTGAAAGGCAGATAATGCCTCCTGAACCTGATCGACTTCTTTGAGGCAGTCACCAAAGCTGTAGATGAGGGTAAGATGGTTCACACAGCCCATCTTGACCTCGCCAAGGCATTCAACACTGTCCCCCATTCTGGAATTATAGCTAAACTCACTAAACTAGGTATAAATCTCTACATCACAAGATAGGTTGCCAACTGGCTCACTGACAGAACCCACACTGTAAAAGTTGCAGACTCCAAATCTGACTTCAGACCAGTGACAAGTGGAGTACCACAGGGTTCAGTCCTGGGACCTCTCCTGTTTGGTATCTACTTCTCTGACGTACAGGCTAACACAGAAGGCCTTTGGCTAATGAAGTTCACAGATGACTGCAAACTAGGAGCCATAGTTGAGTCCCCAAATGATGTGGACATCCTACAGAAGGGCCTCACTGAGACAGATGCCTGATGTCAGAACCATGGCCTCAAGCTCAATGCCAAAAAGTGTGTTGTCATCCCCTTTGGTAAAAACTCTGTACCCATGAACTACCACATAGGTGGCAGTCTACTTAATGCTGAATGTGTGATAAGAGACCTTGGGATCCAGGTGGACAGTAGTTTGTCCTTTGATAATCACATCACCACAGTAGTCAGGAAGTCCTTCTACATGGCACACCTCATCACAAAAGGGTTCTCATCTAGGAAAAAAGAGGTCATTGTTCCCCTCTACTCCACACTCATTAGACTCATTATAGAGTACAATGCCCCTTTTGGAATGTACCTCACAAGACATCTGCAGCAGCTGGAAAGGCCACAGAAGTACCTCACAAAACAGATTACTGGCCTCAAACAGATGCCCTACACTGATCATTTAAAAAAAACTCCAGCTTTACTCCGTAGCATATCGCCTACTCCGAGGTAATCTCTGCCTAACATATAAAGCTGTCAAACCCAGAGCTGTTGGACATGCTACACCTAAAGAAATCTCAATGCCTCTGAGTGACGCACTCTAGGGACCTAAACCTGGTCACCACAATAAACAGAACATGCTGGAGGGATAGATTCCTGTCCCAGAGACGTCCTATACTCTGGAATAAGCTACCCATCTATGTAAAGCAAAGTTCCTCATTAGCATTCTTCAAGAAAAATCTTGATGAGTGGCTGGAAAATAGGAAATATATCCCGGGGACCATTTCTGTGGCTCTGCTTGACAGAGGCACAGGAAAATAACTTTCTTTGGTGGCGTAAGCCAGGGAACCTTGTTGGCTAGGCTTACTTAGGCCCTTAGGCTGATAGCCTAGTAACTACCTATGAACCTATAAATGTTGCTGCATTTCTTCCTGTAACATACTCATCATCAGCTCAATTTTTAACAAGTTTCACACATCCATCCACTTATTTTTAACAAAAATAAAAACTCTCTCCTCAAATGCATTACATGTTGGTATAGATAATATCCTAGCAATTATGGGATATAGTGCAGTCACCTCAGGCCCTTCTCTGAAAAGCCTCAGACACTTTTATCCTGGAGATAAGCCTGTGGTACATAATTCTTGGAGAAAGGGCTTGGTTGTTACATAGTCCTGTAAAAAGATTATCTTCATCTATGTCCTGCAGACTCAGGGCAGTGGTCACACTAAGAAAGTCACAGAATGCAAAGGGCTTAGTTAATGATAACCTAGACAGTGTAAACAAGTAGTTGTTTTCACTAAAATCAAACCACTGTTTAAGAACTTAACTGCTGCCTTCAAAAACACGAGTCTCTTTTCAGCTTGTTGAAAGGAGTGCTGTCTAATGAGCTCATAAGTGCCCTAAGTATTCCACAAATAAGCCATCTTCTGCTCCTGCCTACAGTTTTTTTTTCTTGAGCAAGACAATCAATGAGAATGTTTCTATGGCAATAAGTGCTGCTTTTCTAATATACTTATGCACTCATTGAAATCAATGAGAACAACACTGAGAAAGTACAAATAGTGTTTGGGCAATGTAGACAATGTAATCTCACCATGCTGATTATCTGAAAAGTACAGCCATATCTGCTGGGGGCTCCTCTTCTCCAAGGGAGCGGAAATGTGACTGGAGCACTGCAAGATTTTTTACTGCTCTTGCAATGGCTGGCAGGAGTGACAGGCACCTTGTTGGCATGTGTCTTTGGAAATTGTCAAATTCCATTCCACAGAACTCAAAGAAGATTTTCAAGTCTCTGGTACTTGTGGCAAAACCTTCAAAATGACTGAAAAGTTCCATCACAAAGACTTCCATGTCATAAGGTAGTTATGCCACAGCTCTTTTTGGACACATTATGAATTATGTGGGTACCACAGCTTTCTGGAGTGATGGGCATTTTTCTTTTAATCTGATATACACCCAGATTTCTTTCCATAGATTACACTGGCATTATCGTCCCTGTATTCAGAAATTCCGATCCGTGGCACAGCATGTTTTTCCATAATATTCAAAATTTATTGTGATATGGCCTAAGCAGATTTATCAGGGTCTTCATAGAAGTCCAAAATGTAATTTACCACCCCTTCTTCTTTAGAAAAGCACTGTACAGCAAGTGGAAATAATTTAATGGTTCCCTTTTTGGAAGTTTCTGATAATATGGCAAATAAAGTGCATGGTTTGTGCAGGTCATGCAGGAGGTATTCCAAGACATGTGGTCCCAGAACATTTCCAGTGATAGCTCCGGCCTTGGTCCTTCCATAAGAGAGTTTCTATGCAACATCAGATTCACTGTACAACTGACTGGTCAAATTTACTGCACAGTTCAAACTATTATAGGAGATATTATGCATAACTACATGCAACACCGCAGAGACTTCTGATGCAATGATCTTAAGTTCAGTTCCTTCAAGGTTTGTGTTCCTTGCTGACTTTGCCATCAAGCAACTTGATTTTGCTTGTAGAATAGCAGTCTTATGTTGTTCATTTGCCTTGTGTTGTGTGACATTGTTTCTTTCATCATGGGTGACCAGGAATTCCTTTTTTCAGTACCTGCAAAATGCTTTTACATCACTGCATTTCTCAATAAAGTCAATTCCCATTTTCCAAACATCCTGCCACTTGCATATTCTTATTGGCAGCAGACTGTGGTGAAGCTGCTGCTGTCTTCATCCTTAAATATGTACTTACCTAATATACAACATATTTAACAAAATTTTGTTAGTACAATGTAGTAACAGCAACATTTGCATCTGAAACAACTGGCTTGAAAAAAAAACACTGGCATCTGAAAGAAGTGGCTTTAAAAAGACTGTCATGAAAACATGGCATATGAAACTGGCAAAGATAATACTGACATTTGAAAGAACTGGCATGAAAAATACTAGCATGAACACAACATCTGAAACTAGCATGAAAACCATTGTCATTTGAAAGAACTGGTTTGAAAAATATTACATCTGAAACAATGAGTGAGAAGGTCACTAAAAGAACAATCAATAAAAACAAAATGAAAACTCCAGCAAAGCCAGAACTTCCACTTATGAAAAATCAGGTGTTTCAGCTAATTGGTGATTCTGAATGCCAGCAACTTGTTTAATTATTGCAATGGACAACTGCAGGCCAATAAAGCTAAACCATATTAGCTGTAGCTATGCATATTTTGGCCTTAGGACCTCATCAGCACACACAACATGTTTGACTAGTCATTAGAAACACAGGGCTGTTATATCCAACTGATGTCCATTATCATTAGGGTCACTGCAAAAATATCCCAAACAACAAACTAAAACAATGAGTGAGAAGGTCACTGAAAAATCAATCAGTAAAAACAAAACAAAAACTCCAGCAAAGCTGGAACTTTCACTGAGTGACCTCCAAAACCTCTTGCATCAGAGGCACATGGGATATATGCAAATGATGCTTATGAACATCAGGCATTTCAGTTAATTGGTGATTCTGAATGCTCATGACTTGTTTCATTGTTTTAATGGACAATTTTAGGTCAATAAAGACAAAACTTACTATGACCTCATCAGCACAAAACAAAGTGTTTGACTAAGCAATAGAAACACAGGGCTGTTATACCCGACTGATGTCCATTATCATTAGGGTCACTGCAAAAATATCGCAAACAACAAACTAAAACAATGAGTGAGGTCACTGAAAGACCTATCAGTAAAAACAAAATGAAAACTCCAGCAAATCTAGAACTTCCACTGAGTGACCTCCCAAACCTCTTGCATCAGAGGCACATGGGATATATGCAAATGACCCTTATGAACATCAGGTGTTTCAGCTAATTAGTGATTCTGAATGCCCATGACTTGTTTAGTTATTTTAATGGAAGTCTGCTTGTGCTATGCTGATGATGTCATAACAAGACAGAAATATGCATATCCACAGCTAGTGGGGTTTGGCTTTATTGGCCTGAAATTGTCCATTAAAATGATGAAACAGTCATGAGCATTCAGAAACGCCAATTAATTGAAACACCTCATGTTCCTAAGGGTCATTTGCATATATCCCATGTGCCTCTGATATGGGAGATTTGGGAAGTCACTCAGTGGAAGTTCTAGATTTGCTGGAGTTTTCGTTTTGTTTTTACTTAAAATACTGCATCTGAAAACTGGCATGAAAACACTGGTATCTGAAACATAAAACAATTTGTAAAGTAGAACTACAATATTTTATGAAAGACTCTAGCAATGAAAGAGAAAGGGAATTTTAACATTAAAAACATTTAAAAAGGTTCAATGGCTAATGATATAATGGCACAATATACAGCTAAGCATTGAGGAGTTGGGGGTGGACATTTCAAACATTCAAACCTTGATATTAACACAGCTGGTAGCCATAACTCTCAATCCCTTAAGAAAAAGAAGTCTGACAAAACCAAAAAATAATGAGGGGATAAATGCCCAAAATCAGAGACAGACTTTAATTATTGTAGTTGTAAAACTTAAAATATATAATAAAATAGGTTTTGCATTAGCAGGCATTTTTTCTGAAAGATATGAAATCTGAAACTCAAATGTCTGTCATGAGTAACTTCAAACTCAAATGTGATGAAGAACAGGAACCTCCAAAGAAACTCGTACAAGAAGGAGTGTAAAATCTTTATTCCACAATGATAGTGCAGTTAAGCGCTTTCAACTGGAACCCAGTCTTCTTCAGATTCTGAAGAAGACTGGGTTCCAGTTGAAAGCGCTTAACTGCACTATCATTGTGGAATAAAGATTTTACACTCCTTCTTGTACGAGTTTCTTTGGAGGTTCCTGTTCTTCATCACCTTTGGAGTTGCTGGTTCTTTCTTTTTTTCAAACTCAAATGGTTTTCCAGAAAACCACAAAGTTTATGGGGAACAGGCCAAAAATATGAGGCAAAAATCAGAACAGGTGAGAGTTATGTTGGTAGCACTTGTATGTCGCTTCAGCAGTAAAATCATCAACTAACCAGAGAAAATAAAAAGCACCCTTACAAAAAATTAACATACTCAGCTTTTTAACCTTTAAAAATATTAAAACAAAACAACTAGAGATTTGCTATTTAGCATTTTACTAAAGTACACTCCACATATGAGCAGGGTAGAAAAAACTTTTTAAAACATTAACATTATAGTAATGGTTTACCATACACAAAAAAAAAGATAGTCACCAGAACAGCCACACTACAGTTTACTTCTAAAGATCACATTAAAAGCAAATTAATAAATAAAATAGACACACGTTTCCATCTGTAAAAGCAAACTTGCACAAAACATTTCCACCTGTAAAACCATGATAACATCTATTGGTAAAATAACTGCACAGTATTTACTGCTGAACATGCCACTCGGAAAAATAAAATAATATACACACATTTTAACTTTAAAACTATTTCTTGCAAGTCATCATTAAACAGCCACTATAAAATAGATTGCAACGCACAGCAGACCCTACAAACATCATTACCACTGAACACAGCATTAATAAGAAAATATAAATTATAAAAACCATAGCAATAATGTACCCTGCACAGTGAAAAAAATAAATATTCCAATAGCAGCACAGCCATATTCACACTATACAGAAAGCAACACATTTCAAACTTCTTGAAGATAGCATTAAAAATAAAATACACACACACATGTCCAGCTGTAAAAGCAAACCATTGTGAAACAATTACAATAATATCTATTAGAATGCCAAATGATCAATGTTTATCTCTGAACATGCCCCCCAAAATAAAATTATATACACACATTTTCCCTTTTAAAACTACTTCAAGCAAGTCATTTCCAAATAGTGACTATAAAATAGATTACAATGCACAGCAGAACCCATTGATCTCATTTCCATCCAAATATAGCATTAATAAGAAGAAAAGAAATAAAACCTAAAGCACTAATTTACCCTGCACAATGACGAAATAGGCGTCTCAACTAAAGCATGGCTATATTCTCACTATATACCTAATGCAATACAACTTAACTTCTTGAAAACAGCATTAAGAAATTAAATAAAATTCAGGCATTTCCATCCAACTATTCTGAAACATTTCCATCTGTAAAAGCATTCTATCCTGAAGCAGCCATGTAATATACGAAATGAATTATTGCCCCTACCACAGATAAAAAAATTATATACAGACATTTTCATCTTTAAAAAAATGACTGTTTGCAAATAATCCCAAAACAAACACTATAGATTCAAATAATAAGGTATAGCTAGCACACCCCTCAAAACATATATATATATGGTTCTAGGACGGAAGATCGAAACAGACAAGACCGACACCGACTTCACCGACGCGAAAACACCGACACGGAAATGATCGACACTACAAACCACAGGTAAGGGGTTTAATATTCGCTAATCAAGCCTACCATGTTCAGGTAAGGGGTTTAAATTTAACACATGCATAACACTGCCACCTTACCTGAGCATGGTAGGCTTGATTAGCGAATTTTAAACCCCTTACCTGTGGTTTGTAGTGTCGATCATTTCCGTGTCGGTGTTTTCGCGTCGGTGAAGTCGGTGTCGGTCTTGTCTGTTTCGATCTTCCGTCCTAGAACCATACACATATATATATATATATATATATATATATATATATATATATATATATATGGGTCTACTGCTTTTCATCAAATACCACGTATTTGAAAAAGAGCAGTAGACTGCTCAGTTTCGTGAAAGTACATTTATTTGAAAGTGCATTTTCGCGAACTCAGATTCTACAAATGGATCGCACCACAGTGGAGGACAGCAGGAAAACGTGCTATGTCCCTCCACTGTGGTGCAGTAGTTATGGACCTTAAGATTAGGGCACGGGTCATGGTAAGGGGAAAACGCTACTAGCTATCCCCTTACCATGACCCGTGCCCTAACTCTAAGGTCCGTGACTACTGCACCACAGTGGAAGACAGGCTAGCCTCCACTGTGGTGCAGTAGTCACGGACCTTAGGGTTAGGGCATGGGTCATGGTAAGGGGATAGCTCTACTAGCTATCCCCTTACCATGACCCGTGCCCTAACCCTAAGGTCCATAACTACTGCACTAAACATCAGTAGTAGCCCATTCGCTGAAGCGTGTTTCGCAAAAGTGCACTTTTGATTAAGTGCACTTTTGCGTAACCCAGGGTCTACTGTGTGAGTTCAAAGAAGTGTATTTTCGAACTTATGCAGTAGACCCATATA